>NC_135308.1:132350657-132653514 GCF_048772815.1 Callospermophilus lateralis
TGTGTGATAGTCAGTATTTCATTGCTATCCAACATGCCTGACCAAACAACTTAGAGGAAGAAAAGTTTATTTTAAGTTCATAGTTCTGGAGGCATAATCCATGGTCCATGGTCTCCTGAGTCCCTTGCTCTGGACCTAGAGAAGAGAGAAGAAGCACCAGAAACAAAATATAAATCCAGAGGCACACCATCAGTGAGCATACTCTACCTGCTTGGAGTTATCACCCACTTAGTCCATTCAAATTTGGAGGGACTCATTAGGTTACAGTTAATTTATAACCTTATCTTTTCACCTCCAAACATTCCTGCATTAACAAAGGAGTTTTGCAAGGATACCTAATTTCTAATCCATAAGAAGATACATTCAACCTTTGAACAATTTCTGTCTACAAAATTTAAGTGTAGGGAGAAAGAACTGGGTTAGTTACTTAATCAGAAAGTCACCTGAGAATCAGGTTTTGACAGCAACAAGTAAGTGAGATGTCAACTGAAGACATTTCTTTGTAAGTTGCATAGAATGAAGAGAAAATTTACTTTCTTATAATGTTGGGGGCACTGTATATTGGAAGTTAAAGTTTGTGTAATAAGAAGAGATGATTTAAATTTTTTTTTTTTTCTGGCACTACTTCTTCTTCCTTAGGATAAGAGTAAATTGCTCAAATGTGTAGATCATGAGACCACCAACAAAGACTATAAGGGCAAGATGTTTTGATGTTTTCTGCTTTATCCATTGACTTAATCTCCTTGAGCTTTACAAATAAGCTTTAGTAGTTTTTAGTATTGCAAATACTTCATCGGTTTTGGAATCATCCGAATATTTTCTAAGGAAGACTTCAAGAATAGATTGTCCATAATTATGTATATATTGAAAATAAATTTAAAGTAGAAATGAGTTTCTGGGTTTGTATAATGAAAACATTAGCATATTAATTACTGATTTTGTACAAACCCTTGTATTCTGCATTTTTCTGATTGCCAGTCACAGTGATATATTTAAGATTACTTTTGCTCTTGAAATGCTATTATTTGGAAGGGACAATACAGGACTTAAAAATCTCTTGTTGTTACACTTTAGGACGATGATTTTGAGATACATTGAAGGCTGTTGATGCAGTCACTGAAGCAGTTCAAGTGCTATACCTCTGCTTTCTGTGATACAGCTCTAGCATCAGAAGGCTGTATAGTGCTTTGGTCAGAGGACTGTCATACTTTGGTGTGGCTGTTTCTCATCCTCAGCTCATCCTGAACTTGAGCTTGGAGTATAAATTTATTTTTGAGGTTTCGAGTTGAAAGGAAAAGCTTAATGAAATGTATCCTAATCCCAGTTCTGATTATTTGGTAGGAAAATGTGGCTTCTCATGGATTTTAGTCATCTTGACTTGTAAATTTTCTGAATAACAACATTATTTAAGGCTCAATGGATGGAATATATGGACCGAAATTTCAAAGATCACACAGTTATATTTAGTAACTAGTAATATTAATTAATTAATAGAAATATGTATTCAGTGGATGTTTTTGGTGGGGGAAAAATGATGCTTTTGTGGCCTTTGGATATTCCCTGTTAGGATTCAATGTAGTTAAGACTGCAACTACAGAAGAGTGAGCCGTGATGTAATAATATAATTTTGGTACATTGACCCCTCTTATATTGACAGATTTCCTGAGTTTTTCCTACTTATCTTACTTAATCATCTATATACTATCTTTCTTTTGCTGCCTGGAAGCAGAAATTTCTGAGTTGTATGTTTAAGACTGTTAAATAGGCAACATCTTTCCTCATTTTAATATTACATTTTCAATTCATGTAAAAATACCTTATTTTCAAGTATTTGCTGTTGTGTCTTTCAAGAATTTTTGAAACTGATTCTTTATCAGCAAAGAAGCCAAAGAAAATTAACCTCCCTTTTTTTCAATTGTTAATAGCTCAAAATACAGAAGGCAACCTTTAAAATAATTGTTGCCCAAGATTTATGCTTAAAGTAAAGATATTTGACATTTTTTTAGAAATCTCATAGTTATTTATAAATATTATTCTATTTGTATTTTTCTCCTTAATATACATACTTAATTCTTGAAATATAGATTTCTGCTTGTTATTTCTTTTATAATCCCCCTTTCTCTAGAATCAGCTCCACTTTTGCACTGTTTAACAGTAGCTCCTGAGTTGTTCGCAGTTACTGCCAAAAATTAGTATATGGAAATTAACACAGGGTGTAGTACTAAGATGCACTATACTTGTGTCTTAGAAGCAGACCTTTAAAAAATCAGGTTTATTTTCAGTTTTAAAATTGGTTTCTAGAGTACATTTAATATTGCTTTAGTTTATGGTTTTGTTGGCATGGGTCTAGTTGACAATGTAATTCTCAGTAACATGCCCAAGAATACCGAATAGATGTGGTACATTATAAAATTGTATATCTCACTGATTATGCTTTTTATGTATAATAATCTATTCATGAGATACATCTTTTATATAGTAGTGGACTTCTCAGTGTTAGAGGACTATTATTTAATTTAATCCCAGTGAACACGGGGTTTAGTTTAAGCAAGTATCATTACATCCATTTGACAGATGAGAAATGAGCAGGGTCAGGATGCTTACTGTAAAACAAAAGGGTAATACTTCATTAGTAATACCTGTTATTTTCCTCATACTATATCATCACAAACTCTCTGAACCTGAGGTTGATCATTGATGTAGTGAATACATAAATACCACCTTGTGGGATAGTATAGGTAGCATATTTAGCCCAGGATCTGGCCCACATTATATATTTACCAAATTATTGCTTTCACTATTGCTAATGAATATAATGATTAAGTATACCCAAATTTTACTTGAGTATACCAAATCTAGTTGGTGGCAAGACTAGTACTAAACTCAGATTTTGGACCTTTTATCTAATGTTTCTGCATCAAAGTTTCTTTAGTGATACATGGTAGAAAACTAATCTGGGGCCTAGGTGGCAGGGACTCGCCCAAGAAATGGCAGGATCCACTGTGAGATAAAGTAGTCTATGGGACATTGGATTATAAAAGAACAAAGGGAAATTCAGGATAAATCGGATGTCCCTTTTTCTCTCTAGAGTAGTTTAGAAATCATAATACAATTATCCTGGAACTCATGGCCTATCTTCATCTTTTAGATCTGAACCAAACTCAAATGATCCCCATTATCATAGAAGCAAACTATAAGGGCTCCTTTGAAATACTTCTGTTTCTAATATGAACTTACTCAGAGAAAACTCAAATACTCTTTAGAATTTACCATCAACTTGTAGGTACTAGGTGAATGACTTTCATGGATTGTGAGATCAGCTATATATAAGGAATTTCTAAAAGGCCTTTCCTGTATTGGTATGGATATTATAAAATAGGATCAGTACTTATGGAATTGTATATATTCACCAAATGTTTTTTTTTTTAACTACTTTTTTTTAATGGGTGATTAGCAAAAAAAAAAAAAAAAAAAAAAAAAATCAGTGCTGGAGGTGGGGGTTCTTTGCATGAGTTGAGATGATCCTCAATCTTGGTGCTCCCAAATTCTTGCCCCTTGGCTAGTCATTATATTTAAAAAGGCAGTTATATTAACTATATATATTACTAGGGCTACTTCATCAAAAACTTTACAGAGAGCACATTGCTCATAGGGATAGAGCAGATATGTTTTGATGGACAGGCCCAGGGAAAAATTGTACATAGATGAATGAAGGCAGATACAGGCCAAACCGTGTATCAGTTACTCTAAGTGATACTGGTAGCAGACCTGGCTGTGGGTGTAGAGGTGGTTCATAGTCAAAAAGTTAGAAATATAGCAGACTTTGTAGATGGGGAATTGCTGAGGAAGTCCCCCTAGATATATTAAAGCAAAGACATAGATTATATATGTGAATATCACAATATGCATGCAGATGTTTTAATAACTAATCATGTTGTCAAGATGAACAGTGTTGTTATTGAAATACTCTATTTTATCTTTTGAATTTTAATGCTGTCTTCTTCACTAGGAATAAATTTAATTTCAGGTCCATTTGAAGTAATCAAAGATAGCAAAACAATAGAATAACTTCATATTGTAACATTTTAAATTAGAATTACATATACGATTATAGAATATGTGTTCTGGTATCAATGATACCTGATATTTAAATCATAGCCACTTCTTCCACTTATTTTTTCAACTAGAATTCTTATTTACCTAATTAACATGATATTCTTTTTTGTGATAATCCAAGGTATAATTGCTTTAGGGAAAACAAATTCCTGTAGGCTTAGAAGGGCTCCTATTTCCCTGGAATAATATGAAGTGATTATCAGATAATTAGTATAAAGCCTAGACTACACATTTTGACCACCCCCATCAGAGTGTTTATTAATAGATGGAGTAAAAAAGCATTCTGATTAAACACACAGAGATATTCTCTCTGTCTCTGTTATGTTCATCGTAAATTCCATGCAGTGAAGTGGCTCTTTTTCTCCTTACTTTTTTTTTTAGGAGGTCACTAGGGATTGAATTTGGGGCCACTCAACCACTAAGCCACATCTCTAGCCCTATTTTGTTTTGTATTTTATTTAGAGACAGGGTCTCACTGAGTTGCTTAGCACCTTGCTTTTGCTGAGGCTGGCTTTGAACTCTCCATCCTCTTGTCTCAGCCTCCCAAGCCACTGGGATTGTAACATTTTAAGTTAGCATTATATATACAATTATAGAATATGTGTTCTGGTATCAACAATACCTGATCTTTAAATCATAGCCACTTCTTCCACTTATTTTTTCAACTAGAACTCTTATTGCACACTGTAACCAGTTTCCTTTGCTTTCTTTTATCCCTCTCCATTGAGACTCGAAAATTTAGCACAATTAACCTTTATATTAAAATTAATTTATTTGAATTATAGTTTTGGCAAGACCATTGGTGGAGCATGTACTCCATAGTGCTTGAAACCAAGAGTGTTAGACAAAGAGACACAAGCTTGTGTTTCAGCTTGTTTAAATGTTTTTTGAGTCTCACTTTGCTTCTCTGAGGCATCCTTCCTCCTCCAGTACTAAGGGGGTGGTTTAGATACTGCTATAAAAATTCATAAAGATTGTATATATACAAAATTTAACCTAAAATTAGTCTTTAATTGGAATAGAAGTAATTCTTACTAGATATATTAGGCACAAATAAATTAGTTATTTAATATCTTTTGCAGCATGCCTGACACAGGTTACTGGCAAAATGCCATTTTTTACCCTTTTTGGAAATAGCATTCTGATTCTTTATAAGTAACTCAAAGTTGGGGAAAGTGAACTTTAGGATTTATCTTCTTATTTATGCAATTAAATACTTCAATTTTGGCAGATATTTACATACTAGTTAAGAATTTGATAGCAGGATTAAAGATTAACATTCTAAGATAAATTATAGCTAAAAGCAAGAGTCTAAGATAAGAGTCTTTACATATTTTGGTATTTATTTATTTTACTACTGAAATGAATATGCTTATCTGATAGCCCAAAGAGGCATGTTTACTCATGTAGACCTGAATAGTAAGTAGCTAAAAATGAAATATTAATATTAAGCAATATGTTTTTATCTGATTTTTCACAGAGCAGTACTATATGGCAAATCATGAGAAAATTGTTATAATTTTTATAATAAATGGTATATGCATAATTTCTTCAAATTTTAAATATAAAAAACCCTTGAAATGTAGGTCAGATTTCCACATATTGATTTTTGTTTTTGCTGTGAAATTGCAATAGTTACTTCATAGAAGTTTGATTTTAGTCTATAAACTTAAGTTTCATGCCTTTGGATGAGGGCTGTGGAAAACATTGGAAGTACTTATTGACACAGATCACTTAGCATTTCCAGAGGGACTGCATATTTGATTTTCTCTTTGGAACAAGTTTTACAGGATGTGAATATTTAATTGTTTCTCTACTTTTCAAAGAACATAAAATAGACCGTGGCAGATTGTGGACTAAAGTACAAGAGGAGCTTTCATTGTGAATTAAGGTCAAGTTTCTTAGTAAGTGGATACCTTTTAGATGTTGTTGAATATCTGTGTGAAGGGTTCTTGAGGTGTAGGAGTGATTCCTACTTCACTTCCTGGTTTCTTAATAGAAGAGTTTTTTTTTTTTTTTTTTTTTTAAATCAGAGTACATCTGCTAGGATTTATTTAGTTATGTGTAGAAGTGCCTTTTTGCCTTCCCTTACTTTTCTCATGGATATTTAGCCTGGGAAGGAAGTCTTAAATTTATTAAACAATGCTTGGTCTGTCTCTCCCACATCCTCACAGCACCAAAATCATTGTACCTGTATCTCAAGTCCCCAGCATTTTGGACACCTGTGAGCAACAGCTGTTTGTTGACCATAGGTTGAGTATGTTCTGCTTCCATTGTGTTAACAGGAAAAATGTGACCTTTAAAATTATAATCTCAAAGAAACGTAAAACAGTATATTTTTGATATGAACTTTTCTCTGGCCTGGAAAATATATTTTGAATATGGGCACCAGATAGCTTATTTTGTTGTGGTTAGGTTTTATTTACTCCTAGCAGCTCTGAAAGGATGACTCATTTGAATACTTTTATTTTGTCTTCATATTGTACTTTAGTTCCTAAATTACATATGGAAACATACTGAGTACTATAATTTATTGTTCTATTTTGAGTTCAAATTAAATATTAGGAAGGTAAGGTGACTCTACCTTCACATTCAGATACCTGAGAACAAATCTGGATCCCCTTTTTCATTAACTGTTACCTGGTGAGCTAATCTTCAGTTTTCTCCTAAGTAAATGGGATATTAATATACCTCAGATGTTTTTGTTAGGCTAAATAAGTTTAGATCACTTTCAAGTATATAGCAATCTTTAAATATAAGCACTACTATTATTAATTGTTATAACATTTTATTCTTTTTCCTTTTTTCTTTTCTTTATTTGTTCACTTCAATTATCACAGTGTGTTTTTTTGTTTGTTCATTTGTTTTTGTTTGTTTTTTCAAGTACTGGGTATTCAACCCAGGGATGCTTAACCACTGAGCTGTATCCACAGCCCTTTTTATTTTTTATTTTGAGAGATGGTCTCACTAATTTGCTTAAGGCTTTGCTCAGTTGCTGAGGCTGGCTTTGATTCTAGTAGCTGGGATTACAGGTGTGTGCCACCATGTTCTGCTCAATTATCATATTGTGGCAAGGAAGGACCATGAGATTGGGTAGTTGCCTCTCCAAATTAGGACAGTTTCTTATAAAATTCACTTGTATAATAAGAAGTAGATGTGAACTCTGAGTATTCGGAATCTGTGTGGCATTCATCCATACTTTATTAAAATATGGACTTTTAAAACACTGATAACATCACATTTTAGGCTTTATCACAATTTGGGGGGAAGAATTTTAAGCATTTTATTCCAATAAAACTACACCTCTGAAAATCCATTGCATGGAATGATCACATCGATAAAATGTATGGACTTAAGTGCAAAAGATATAACGTAGTAAATATTAATGAAAATGCAAGTCTTTATGTTCAGGTGGTCCAGTGTATAAGTATGAAAGTGGAAATTTGAAAGTAATCCTGTACATCTGTTTTGAATTGTCTTGGTATAAGAAAAAGTTTGATGTTAAATCTCTGTATTTCTTAAGTAGGATATAGTATAATCCTATCTCTATTTTAAAAGAATGTGAAGTATGACTTTAATTTTCCATTTCTACCTCTCGTTTCCTCCCCCTCCTCCCCCTCCTTTCCTTTCCCACATTTTCCCCCTAGATCCCAGGTAAGGGGTTAGATTAATTATATTCTTGGTTCATGGTCAATTTTTAGGGTGATCCCTGCCAAGTTTTCTCTTTTATTCATCTCTTTATCTCTGTATCTAACTTCATTTTACCTTTGCATCATAGGCAACTGTTCTAATGCATTTGATTTGTATTCTTGGATTTACAATGTACACTTAACATAATATGCACTGAGATTTAGGGTGTTCATTTTTAATAATAATTATAAATCTAATTATGTCACAATACATTAGATTTTTGTTAGTAGGCTTTTACATGCAGTCATGTTACAGTATTTTCATGCTGTATGTTGGTTCTCATAACAATTCATGAAGTAGACCGCATATTGTACTCCCAAGGATGGACACACTGATTATTTCTTACTGTCAGCCAACACGAAGACACCTGAAGTAAACACTGTCTTACATGTTCTCATAGGTGAGAATTCTGAGTGGGAAATTGCTGATCCCAGCTTATCTTAGGTTTAGTTTCCTTTGTGATTTGACTGAGTACTCTTGGATGGCATATGAAAGTGGAGGTTCCAGGTGGCATAAGGGACAGGCTGTTCCAAGTCACGCTGCCAACCACAGTGCTCTGGTTGATTCTCCTACATCCCCGTCAGTTCTTGGCTTCACCTAGTCATTTTTTGCCAAGCTGTGTATAAAAGATGTCTTGCTATTGTACTTTGCATTTTGCTGGGTTAATAAGAAATTTTGTACTATTATATTAGTTTAAACGCTTGGTGCTTATCTGGTTTCCTTTTTTTGTAGTTTCTATTTTATTCTTTTTGCTCATTTTCTTCCTAGTGGATTTCTTACCTGTTTCTTGTCACTTGTAGGAATACCTTTTACTTTCTAAATAGAATGCTTTCTCTTTTTAAATATTTGAAGTACATTCTCTGAGTGAATTGTGTGTTTTTAACTTTGAAGTGGCAAAGTTATAGGAGCACTTCATTTTGAAGTCTTCGAATTCATCAGTTTTTTACCTTTTGAGTTTTGCTTAGAGTCCTCTTAAGGAGTCTTTTTCTATTCCACGAAGATATTCCCCTACATAGTTTTCTCTTAGCTTTACCTTTTCCCGTTTAACTTTGTGAGTAGCTGGAATTTACCTTTGTATTTGGTGAAAACAGCACTAAAAATCCAGTTGTATTTTTCTCTTTTGTATATGGTAAGGATACATTCTTCAAGTCCCTTAATAAACAATGCTAAAATATTACATAAAATTTATATATTAATTTATATAAAACCAATGTTTTCATAGTGTAAAATTGTCCCGTCTATGAAACTTGGAATATTTCTCTGTATCTTAGCGGTTTGGCTTGGATATTTTCAAATAATGAGTCTAGTTAGATTTAAAAATTGACACGATGTGAAAAAGGCACACTGAGTAATTGGCAGGTGAATTATTTAGAAGTAGAATCATCACATAGGCAATTATGGTACATGTTTTATGTTTTATACTTTAACATTTAATATATAAAATATGTTAAAATTAGCTGGAATTAAGATGGTTTTTCAGTTCAAGTGTGATATTTTATTTTATCATTGGAATACAAAAAAATGAATAGTGTCCATGAAAATAATTGCTATTTAGATGACCGTTAATAGTATTTTTTATTTCTGGTCATATTCTCTGGGATAGTTTTTATGCATTTATAAGTGAGCTCTACTTTATGTTGGCATTTATTGGTAGCATTGATGAAAAATATCAATCACATTTATATTTGTAAGTCTGGAAACGCTAACAGAAATTTTCCCTCCAAAAACAAAAACAAAAATATCATGAGACAGTTTTAGTTTTAAGTTTGGCAACTCTTTAATGATTTTAAAATGTGTTTTGATAAACACAACACTGGGGAAAGTTACCTATGGGAGAAGAGATTTTGAAAAGGAATTTTGATTTTGATTTGAACATGATGAAATCTTGTCATCCTATCAAGGCTCTACTACTAAAGCAAAAACACTGGAAGTAAAATAAATCAGCAGAATTGTTTCTTGCACACACACACACACACACACACACACAAAAGAGATGAAAGGGAGCAAGGGAGGGAGGGAAGGGGGGGGAGAGATAGAGACAGAGAGACAGAGAGAGAACGAGAACATGAACATTATACCATGGAGAATCCTGAGGTCTCACATGTGTCCAGTTGCAGGATTTTGACTTTGGTCAGGTGATATTCATATCTAAATTAGCCTTATCACTTAACTTTGTTTTATTATTTATAATTCTTGCCACTCCCAGAAGTTCATTCATTCATCTTATTGTACGCATCCTATCTTCTTCAACCCCCTCCACTCCTCTTCCTTTTATCATAGGCTCCAAGTAGGTAACAGCTTAATTATTTGTTTTCAATATTGTATGCACAACCTGTAATAAAGTTTCTGGCCCCCCAAAAATGTATTAACGAGTATTATTTAATGATTACACTTGTGAATGAATAAATGAATACAACCAAAGGAGTGGACATATCTAAATATAACTGTATTCATGTTGACTACTGCCAAGAGCATTACTTAAGATTAATTAAGATACAGATATAGAATAGATCAGTTTGCTCCTGTGGACATATGACCTAAAATATTCAAAGAAAATCATTGCTATATTTTTCCTGCATCTGTATTTTAAGTCTGTGGTTTGGGTGGGGTGGTATTAATATAATGTTTTCTTTTTGCTTAAATTAATATTTGGATGAATTTCTCTGGAGTAATTTCAATGCAAATCAATTTTCATTTACTAATCCCACAATCAAAGCAGAATTTTGTGGAGGGATGAAGTGGATTGGAAACTCACCTAGGTATCAGAAGTTTCCGTAGAGCCATGCTTTGTTAATTTGTTGGGGGAAAGCTAGCATATATAAAATCCATGTAGTGTTACACCTGTTAAGTTTAAAGATAATTATAACATTTTACTATTGTGTTTGCTATATTTTAACTTCCTGTTATGGATTTAGTAGTTCAACTGGACAATATTTTAAATTGCTTTACGTGTGTGTGTGTGTGTGTGTGTGTGTGTGTGTGTGTGAGAGAGAGAGAGAGAGAGAGAGAAAGAGAGAGAGATTGTGGATGGAATCCAGAGGTGCTTTACTACTGAGTTACATCTCCAACTCATTTTTTATTTTTTAATTTTGAGAAAGGGTCTTGCTAAGTGCTGAAGGCCTTGATAAGTTGGTGAGACTGTCCTTAAACTTGCAATCCTCTATGTGTGGATTTACCTTTCCATTGGAGTATATGATTTTCTATGGATTCATCATTTCAAGGCCTCATCCCTAAGGTGTGAATGTCAGTTTGCAATAAAAGACAAATCATGGTATAAGAATGTCAGATGTAGTGTAGAGTAAATTTGGAAATAGTGAGCCTTGGGTTGGAATTTCTGCTGTAACATCTCAGGATCAACTTGGCAAATTCTTCAGTGCCTCTGAGTCTGCTTCCTCACCCACAGGACAGGCATTAGCTTTATGTACAGAACTCTGTAGAAAGCTTCGTGAGATGACATATATCAAGTGTGGCATGATGTGTGACATTGTTCGATATTGGATAATGATCAGTTCAGTCCTTTCTTGTTTTCCATCAGAATCATAACTTACCAAATACGAAAGATTAGTATTCTCTGCAGATAATATAGAGACATAAAGACAAAAATCACATTACATTTATATCATCAGTGCTCTATAATTTTAAATTGCAGAGCATCAATCATTATAACATTAATGATGATAGCAAATATTTATCATTTACCATGGTTCAGGCATTGTCTGAAACATCTTACTGTATATTGACTAATTTAATTCCCATCACAAAGCCAATGAGTCACTATGAACCCATTTTCCAGATGAGTGAACCATGGTGCTGGTGTATTAAATTATAGGCATGCAGGCAATTCTGATCCTAAAAGATTCTACACTTTTTAAATGCATTAAAAAGTGATACCCTTTCGTTATTCAGGCATAGTGTATCAAATAAATTTTGATACACATAAATCTTTCTTCTTGTCTTCATCTTCCCAATGGGGGAAGAGTATATTTTCAAGAATCAATACCCATCTCCTTGAGGGGAGAAATGACTTTTAGTATTGAGAAACTATAATTAGATGGGGAGAAAATTAAGGGCACACAGAAAACAAATTATTTTCAACATGATTACGTGTGGGGAAAGATTTTTCCCTACAGTGAACTCATTTGTTGGAAGGGTATAAAGAAACATTATATCTGAACAGACCATATATACTTCACTGTTTTAAGAAGGGTAATGTTTTACTGATAGGTTCTGATGCCTATTGAGTATCTTTCTAACTTTGATCTTGTTTAGATTTTTTTGCTTTTCATCTTTAGATCTTTTATGGCATTTATCAGTTTTTTCATACTAGAATGAAATCTTTGTTTATTTTAAGATGATTTCTTACAGTTTCTAGCCCAATAAGTATACAGTACTTTCAGACCATGAAGACCCCTACAGAAACTTGAAAGAGCATGAAGTCTTTGTAGGTGATCTTAAGATAACATTGTTCTTGGCCTTATGATGAACTGTATATGTATATCAGCTTTGAGACCTAATAATTGCTTTAATTATTTTTAAGCTTTGATTACATTTAATCTCCTGGCTTGGTGAAATGTTAGAGTATAAGGGAAATAAATTTTACTTCTTAAAATGTTTTATGCAGGTTTTTGTCTCCCCATGGTACTTCCTGATGGCCTGATATTATGTTATGTGTAATTGGATTGACACTTAGCCTGAATGCTTCTTTTTCTTCTTGCCAGCATGGGGTAACCTTGGAAATGTTCTGAAGAGTCAGAGCAAAATTTCTGAAGCTGAAAGCGCCTATAGAAATGCTTTGTACTACCGCAGCAACATGGCTGACATGCTTTATAATTTGTGAGTATGACTCGCTTTCTCTGATTGGGTTCATTTTTGAAACCTGTGGTGAGAGGGACTATTGATTTAACTGCTGGAAACAGAGATGGTGATAGCTGTTTTTCTGAAATAGTCTTTTCATTAATCATGCCTCTGAGACTCATAGGTGGATAGTATTTGTGATTTCTTTGTTGGAGCCACATCATCTGTATTCATGAGTATTGATGTATTATGGCTGAGGTTTTTTGAAGTAGTATACCATATTATAAGTTGGTTTAAACGCTTGTAGTTTTTCACAGAGTTTGTTCCCTTAATACTGAGATGGGTATTAGGGCTCATAAAATAAGTCTTTGTGTTTGATACTTGTACAAAAAAAAAAGAATGCAAGGTGAAAATCAACACCTTCTTATTGAACTTGGTTTTCTCTCTCTTATCCACAGTCACAGGTTACTAATAATGATGGCTTTCTTCATCATTAAGAAATTGCTCATGTCAAAGTATATATAGAATGTTTGCTTAGCCAGAGAGGTAATGAAAAAGAACATGGCTGTGGTAATGGTGGTTCTTTTTCCTCTTCCTCATCCTCATCCTCTTCAGTTTTTTTTTTTTTTGGTCTTTGAAGGTACTGATGATTATCAGCAAGATTTGGATAATGGGGTAATTTAGAATATCTGTACATTGAATTAGAAACATCCCTATGATTAAATTTTGTTGTTGTTGTTTGACTGAAGGTCCTAGGAGCTATTAAGAAGTTTGAGCTGGTAAATCCAAATTAAACTCAAGTCCTTGTTTGGCCTCTTATCTTTATGAGAACATTTTGCTTGTTTGTAATAGAAATCTAGCTTAAACTTGCTTAGACACAGAAGAGAATTTATGAACTCCCATAACTGGGAATTCTTGGGGTTGTCTAGATGCAGGCACCGTTAAGTCCCAGGGCTTGATGATGTTCTGGGAATTCGCCCCCATTTTGTGGCTCTGGTTTTGTCTGGCTTTGTTCCATTCTCTGTGCTGTTCTGTCTGTAGGGATGAGAAGGGGGCTCCTGCACCTTTATTTGTGTTACCTCCTGATTCTTCTCAGTCTTGGAAGAGAAGATAACTTTTTTTGTTTGTTTTGGGGTCTGTATTAATCCTGCAAAAAATTCTCTGAGTGTCTCTCCTGGGGTCCTGAATATTCTCTTGCATGAAACACTGGGCCGTGTGGAAGGGACTGAGAGAAACCTCCTTTGAGAGCTTTTCAGAGTTGGTATGAGCAGAACAGATGTCTACCCACTTGTGTTTAATGAACTCAACATAATATTGACAGTATCAAAAAATTTGTAAACTTTAATTTTTGATAGGTATTTATACTCTGGCTACCTATTCTTTCATACTGGTTAACTCTAAAAGCACTGAAATTAAAAAAGAAAAAAAAATTAAAGTCCAAATAGGAAAAGTTCTAGTTATTTGAGGGAAGGCAGAAGGAATGGTTCATTTCATTTTCTGTTCATACATTTACCCTGTCTTTAAATTTCTACTCTCTGATGGTGGGATCTCAGCCGAGGGGCTGATTGTGTGAATTAAGTTAGCAGATGTGCATTGTCTTTATTTCACACTGTTTAATTTTTCCTTTGTTACCTGAAATTCCTTCACACAGAGCAAACTCTTTCCATTTTGCATCATCCCTTCCACCCACTCAGCTGTGTTTCATGCATCACCAGATTTATTACCATCCTCTTTCCTGAAGTATTCGAATGAAAATATCAAATTAGGCTCCTGCGTACAGACACTCATGTGTTGATTAATAACTATTATACCATGACAAAGGCCATATCAGTTTACTACACTTACACACATGTTCTTTATATAGGAACAGTTTTTTTTTAATCTTAAAATGATATCGAAGTGTCTCTTGCTTTGCAATGTTGAGTATCAGTTTTCTGATATCTATTCTCCATACACTTTCAGGGAAAAAAAAAAAAAGAAAGGTGAAAATCAACACCTTCTGATTGAACTTGGTTTTCTCTCTCTTATCCACAGTCACAGGTTAACTTAAAAATAAAATAAATTGGGAATGCTGGGGGTGGAACCCAGAGTTTGGTACATGAATGGCTAGTGCTCTGACATCCCCAGCCCCAACAACCACTGGTTAAAAAATTACCTACCTGTGGGTGGTACCTATTGTATAGGAGGTTAAAGGAAAAGAATTTCTGTTTATTCAGATTTATGCTTATTTATTTATTTATTTATTTATCTATCTATTTATTTATTTATTTTGGCTGTGCTAGGAATTGAACTACTACATGCTAGGAAAGGACCATCTCACTCATCTACATCTCCAACCCTCCTTTATCTATTATCTATCTATCTATCTATCTATCTATCTATTTATTTATTTATATTTTGAGACATCATCTTGTTAAGTTCTCCAGGTTGGATTTGAACTTGTGCTCCTCTTGCCTCAGCCCCCCAAGTCTCTGGGATTACAGGCATTTACCACCATGCCTGGTTCATCCATATTTTTTCTTTACTACAATCATAAATTTATTCCATTAGATAATCCCACTTCATATGTAACTTAAAATCTTCAACTGACAACCTCATGGATCTCTATATAAACTATGAAAGCATATGGATACTGTTACCCAATCCCTACCGAAAAATACTTGATGAAGAAATAGTTACCAACATGATCAATTTTACCCCCTTAATTGTAGTCAATGGAATGTGTCATTACGGCCACATATAGTTCTAATGTATTTTTTCCAATATAATAGGTTTCTAAGTAACACATAATTGTCAGCTTAAATAGAAGAGGCTTAAATTTCCCTGAAAAACTGTTAGAGTAATTCAGAAGTATTGAGTTATGTAACCTATATGGTTGACAGAATTCTGATACTCAGTTTTTATCTTACAAAGTATGTATAATTCCATGATTTTTACATCAAATATTAATAAAATGAACAAAGATAAATCTTCTACATCTTCCAATATTAATAAGTTTGGTATCATATGTTCCTTGGAAAAATTTTTTTTTCTTTTTTGTTTATATTGATAGACAGTTTAGAAATTATTATTAAACAAATTAACAGTTTTGCTTTTAAGATGTACGTGCTATTTCCATTACATAATTTGATGTACAGAAATTATTCTATGTTCTATTTCAATTCCTAAAATGAATTTGCATTGCTCAGTCATTCTAGTAAACTTAGTCTGATAATTCTCCTTTGTGGCTATAGGAAACATTACTTACTTTTCTTATGATCAGTTACACTTATGTCTCTTAAAGATGTTTTGTGAAAGCAGCTTGAAACTGATAAACATATTTATAGTAATTGGTACAAAATACTTAGGTTTCTTAATGAAATTTAGAAGCTTTTTGGAATCCTGAGTTTCTGTTATATCTTCTACTTAATTTTGATCAGAATTTTGGAACATATTCAGTATTCATAATCCTACTTGCTTTGAAAATTATTGTAAAAGTTTTATATTGTAAGAAATCTTTATGGGAAAAATAATCTGAAGGCATGTGTCATCATTTCACTTTAAAAGCAGTATGATCACTAAAATGAGGCACCCCATGACTGGCTAGACAGTGGAATTCTAGGTCAGAGATGATCCTCAGATTTATCCCTATATTTTGTTTTTATGTTTCTATTTTAAAGATATCATTAGCACTTCTTATTAAGTATATCTGAACATTTTAGGTGAGGAGGAAGGAAAATATAGGTGATTTGGAAAACAAGTAAGGAATGTGGAAATTTTATAATCTTTTACAGGATGATAAAATTTGAGGAAAGGTTTTTGTTGTTGTTAGAAATGATATCAGATTATAGCTGAGAGGTGCATACAAAGGATCGTAATCCCTGTTTATATAATACTGGAATAATTCTAAATTTTTGTTCCTTTGATAGCAATTTATTTATTTACTTGGTACTAGTAATTGAGCCCAGGAGTGATTTTCAACTGAGCTACATTTATAGTCCTCTTTATTTTTTATCTGGAGTCTTGCATAGTTGCCTAGGCTGGCCTCCAACTTGTGATCCTCCTGCCTCAGCCTTCCAAGTCACTGAAATTATAGGTGTGCACTTCTGTGCCTGCCTGGCAATTGTTTTAATGGCATTAACTAGTTGTCTTAATACTAGTTAATATTAGAGTATTGTGCCCAATACTCTTCTTAATTCTTTCCATGGTATCCCAGTTTGCCTTCTAATGAAGCCTACACAATGAGGAAGTCAAGGTTCAGAGATACTTTGTATAAGGTCACACAAATAGTGTGTATAGGGACCATTGTTTAAACCTAAGATGCTCTGATTCTGTACCCATGCAAAACTTGTATTTCTGCTCAAATGAGCAGAAACCTCAATAAGCAAGGCACAGTGGCACATGACTGTAAGTCCCTTTGCTCAGATACTTGAGGAGGACCATAAGTTTGAGGATAGCATGAACAACTTAATGAGATCCTGTCTGAAGATTTAAAACTTAGTATAAAGGGCTGGAAATGAAACTTGGTGGTAGAGTATACCTGTGTTTAATCCCTGGTATCACAAAAACAAAACAGAAGACAACAAAACAAAATATCCAAACTCTTCATGATGTATGTTTCAATTAAAAAAAAAAAAATGTGTGTGTGTGTGTGTGTGTGTGTGTGTATTTACTTCAAATGACTTTTAAATGTGGAAAGAAAATATTTGACTTTCAATCTACTATAATACTACATATTAAATTTTTATAATAGTTACTGAATTTAATCATCTAGATTGTCAATGGAATTCATAACTGCATAAAGAGTTGTTTTGAAGAAAGTGATACAGAAAAAAAAAATTTTGTTTTCTTTTGTTACCAGGGTTTGAACTCAGGGACACTTAACCACTGAATGATATCCCTAGTCCTTTTTATTTTTTATTTTGAATGAGAATCTTATGAAATTGCTAAGGGCCCTGCTTAATACACTGAGGCTGGCCTTAAACTTGAGATCCACCTGCTTCAGCCTCCCAGATTGCTAGGATCACAGGCATGTGCCACCACACCTGTTTCTAGAAAGCTTTTTTTTTTTACGGGGGGTGGGGGGGTGGGGTGGGGTACCAGGGACAGGAATTGAACCCAGGGGTGCTTAACCACTTAGACACATTCCCAGCCCTTTTTATTTTGAGACAGTCATACTAATTTACTAAGACTGGCTTTGAACTTGTGCTCCTCCTGCCTCAGCCATTTTAGCTGCTGGGATTACAGGCATGCACCACACTCAGCCATAAAGCATTTTTAATTTTCTGTACCCATTAATTGTAACATTTTGATATCCTTTTAACCTATGCTTCTAGACAATGTCATATCATGTTTAATTTAAAACAATTATTGCCAGTTGCAGTAGTGTACACCTATAATTTTGGCGATTTAGAAGGCTGAGGCAGGAAAATTGAAAGTTTGAGGTCAGCCTGTGAAACTTAGTGAGACTCTCAGAAACTTAGCAAGAACATAAAAAATATACAATTTTGTCTTTTGGTTTGTTTGTCTCAAAAACAAAACAAAAACAAACAAATGAAAACCAAAACACTGCTTAGTGGTAATGTGCTCCAGGATTAACTTCTTAGTATCAATAAATTAATCCTTAATTATGCTCTTAATAGCACTAAATATCATGCATTTTTTACACAGCTTATTTACATTTTCAAATTTATTAAAATTTAATACTTTACAGAAGACATTAAGACCAGTTTTAATGGATCTGTGTTCTGATGTTGGTTTTTCTTTTCAAGCATAATAAGTTTTTAGAGACAAAGCAGATGAGCCATTGCTCAATGATTTACACTGTCAAATTTTGTAAATACATAGTTGACTTTCGACCTTTTAACAGTACCACTCACCACTGTCTGAAAGATAATTGATTTTCCTACTAAAAAAATACTTGATGTTCTTTTATTGCTGTTATGGATTTTTCTCAGTCAGCCTGTTCCAAATGATACTTAAACAGGTAGTTCAATTGAACATTGAATATTTCACTGGGCATTATATTTCAGAATGTGGATAATAAATTTTATATTTATAATCAATTGTTGATTATCTTACATAATGTAGCGATCATTTCTGTAGATAATGGAAATTTAGCTACCATTAGTTTTCCTTTTTGTTCTGTGTTGTAAGGATCTGAATAAATATCCAGTATGAGATGCTAGAAAACGAGAACAAAAATAAGCCTATAAATTTAAGGGAAGTAAAATGAAAGTATTAATGGCTTTGAATTTGGAGACACAGAGAGAAATAATGCATAAATATAAGAACTTGTCCTCTGAAAGTTCAGCCACAAAATAAAAAATCTTACACAATATTTAGAATGAGAAAGGGGTTACAAGTAGATACGTGTAAGCTTAAAAAAACAGTAATATACATATGAAAAACATGTAATATACGTGCTTTTTTGGGAAAATGTAAGTGATCAATATGGACCCAAGAGGAGACAGGCAATCTCAATCAAATTCCTTGGATAAATCTGAAAACTGTCAAAGAGTTTTCTCATCAACAAACAAAGTTAAGGTGTTTGGGAAGTGACTTCTGTCAAATCTTTAGTGAAGTGATAATTCCTGCACTAATTACACCTTTCACTTGTTTTTATGAAGCTAGAGTGAACCGAAGGCAAAATATTGTCTAAATTTCATATACACATAAGCAAAAGGACAACAAACCCAAAAGAAAATTCAACAAGAAAGAAGGAAACAGAACCCATAAAAGGCTGGCGACACTTACAAATACAAATGCAGACATGTCTTCAATTAATATGGTAGATGCAGCAATGTATTAAAGATTAAAACACCACTGTCAGATGGGATTTTGCCTACAGTTTATGGTGGGATGTGTGATACGGCAATCTGATTATTATACATTCTATTTAAAAAGTCAGAAGATAAAAAAAAATATGATCATCTCTAGATATGCCAGGAAGGCATTCAATCAGGAACTCCTTAGAAAGCAATTCTTATAAATAAATAAACTAGGAGTGAATAAATATTTCTCAAATGTAGTAAAGAATATCCAGTGAAAGTTAGCAGCAATGCTATGTTTAATGTTGAAGTACTGTAATCTTTTTCATTAGTATTCTGCTTTGTAATAGTGTCATTTTTTTTTTCTTTCTTGTGTCCCTCATACAGAGAGGACTTCTAACTATAATTGTTGATTACATAAATGAGTTATGGAATCCACACTAGAGTAGAAAAGATCCTGGTAATGGATATTAGGGAACTATATTTTATTAAATTTATATTTTATTTAAATTATATACTTTGATCAGTCACTAAATAATTCTTATAAAGAACCTTCTTGAATCAGGTATCTACTGTACCATTTTCTTTCGGTTTCTGAAGCAAGAACTTTGTTTTAGGGTTGGTTTCTGTATTAGTTTTGTTGAGATGGTCATAACAAAGTGTCCCAAATTGGGTGGCTTAAAACTATAGATAATTATTGTCTCCCAAATCAGAATGCAAGAAGTTTGAAAAGGTGTCGGCAGGACCATCCTCTTCTGAAGTCTTTAGGGGAAATCCTTCACTGTCCTTTCTAGTGGTTTGCTGAGATTTTTGGCATTGCTTGGTGTGCAGCTGCATAACTTCAGATTCTGCTTGTGTTATCACATTGTTTTCCTCCTTTGTGTCTCTTGTCTTCACGTGGCCATCTTCTTACAGGATGCTCATCCTGTTGCATACGGCTCATCCGTAACTAATTACAATGGTAATAACTCTGTTTCCAAGTAAGGTTGCATCCTAATGTCATGGGGATTAGGACATAAAGATATCTTTTTTTTTTTTTTTAATTTCCTGAGGGGAGAGTGCACAATTTAACCAATCACGGATGGGTTTAATTGAGATATCAGTTTTTAATGGGAAGGCAGAGAAAAGAGGCAGGCAAAAAAAAGCCTGGGCATGGTGGCACATGCCTATAATCCCAGTGACTCAGAAGGGTGGGGCAGGAGGATTGCAAGTTCAAGGCCAGCCTCAGCTACTTAGAGAGGGCCTAAGGAACTCAGCGAGACCCTGTCTCTAAATAAAATAATAATAATAAATAAAAAAGGGCTTGGGGATGTGATTCAGTGTCCTCAGGTTCAATACCCAGTACCAATTAAATAAATAAATAAAATAAGTTAACATTTTTATGCATATTTCAGTGGTTTATATCTCATGATGCCCAGAAGTCTGTCTTAGGGAGAGGAAATTTAGTGGGATTCAGCAAGGTGAGAAAGGTAGTGTGTCAAGTTGTTATCATAGATCCAGTTCTACTGAGGGTATGAGAGATTTACCTGTAAATTCAGGGACAAATTTTGAGAATTTTTGAGAGTTGGGAGGGTCATAGATTGAAGAATTCAGTTGGTGGGACTACCTGGCCTAGAGTTCAAAAGCAGAGATTGATCCATGAGAAGTAAGAACTTAAGGAAAGGTAAGGAGAAGTCAGTTGGCCAGAGGCCTACAGTTTGGAATGGGCTTTCCTGCCAAGTTTCATGGGGGGAGGGAGGTGCCAAGGGAGTGGGAGGAGTCAGGGGGATGCTAAGTAAGCAGATGGCTCTTCCAGAATAGAGAATTCCTGTGATCTCCCAGGTGTACCCAGATGTGCCTGGTGTGTTTGACCTGAAGTGAAGGGACTGAAAGATTTTTGTTGTGACTCCATTAATTGAGGTCCACTTGCTTTGGGTGAGCAACTCAATTGGCCCTTTACTTCTTCCCACAATGAGGTGGGGATAATTGCAGGTACTAGAGTGTTCATATGGCATGAACAAGGCTAGCACTTACTATTGGACTTTCATTTTGATTTGTTTGATAATGTTCATTACACAATTAATGCAGGAATATCATCTTGTGAACCATTCAGATAGTTATGGAGGATATAGAGTAAAATATCGGAGATCCTGTTATTGAATTCTGTGTATCCTTTTCTCTCCCACTAGTATATGTACAACTAGTATATGTCTTATACGTTATTGGTAAGCATTTATACATTTCGTTATAGGTACACATTTCTTAGTTTTTCCCCTCATATATTGATCAATACTGACTTATGTGTGTAGATGTGTCACAATTTGTACACTCATTCCCCTTCTGATTAATACTAAGTTGTTTATATTGGAGATTTGACATTGACAGCCTTGATGAATACCCAATGAGATGATTTCAAAACTGTGTTGCTTCATTTTTTCATTTCCCAAGTTGAGTTAACTAATTTTGTGTTTATTGGCTCTTTGTAATTTTCTTGGGAATTAACTGTTCATATTTCTTTCCTAGTTTTCTTTTGGGTGGACTTTTTTTCTTATTTATTTGCATTGTTGCAAGTATAATTCTCTGTTTATGTATATACACAGACATCTGTTTTGCTTATATTTTTCTTCTAAGTTTTACATGTATTTTTGCTTTTTTATAACCTTTATTGTGCATAACTTTATATATATAGAAAAATATCTTTGTCCTTGTATTTAAGGCCTCAATATTTTTTGTCTCTATGAAGATATTTTAGCCTAATGTTAAACAATTATATATTTGGGGGATATTTTTAGAATTTCTCTTGCTTTCTATTTTGGTCACTAATTCACCAGGATCTATTATATTTGTGTTAAAGTATAATTTTTTTTTTCTCACAAGAACCAATACTGCCATCATACTTTGCTGAACAGTTATTTATCACCTAGAGTAAATTCTTAGGTATATAGAGTATTATTCTTTGGACTCTATTCTAACTTATTGGTAACCTATGCCAAGAACAAATTGTTTTATTTGCTATAACCTCTAGTAAATTTGTTTTAAAAGGTAAGTTTCCCATTACTGTAATTTGTTTCCTATAATTCTTGATTATTATTATGTGTTTTATCTTTGATCAGAGACTTTAAAATTGCATTAAATGTCTAGTTGGGGTTTTGATTGGTTGAAACAACTTTCTATACTATAGAGAGGTGAATTAATATTGTTTTATACTCTTTAAGTTTTCCCTTCCTGATACATTTATTTGTACATTTCTTACAGTTTACAAATTTCCTTGTTTAAAATGTTATAATTTGGGGGGCTGAGGTTGTGGCTCTGTGGTAGAGGGCTCACCTACCACATATGAGGCTCTGGGTTCGATCCTTAGCACCACATAAAAATACATAAATAAAATAAAGGTAAAAAATATATAATTTTGTTCACAACAGTCTTGCATATTTGAAGTTGATTTATTTGGGTTTGTGTGTGTGTGTGTGTGTGTGTGTGTGTGTGTGTGTATGAAAATTTTGCTAATGTGAGTTGGGTCCCTCCTTCCCCCACCCTCATTATATTCTTAAGTAGTTATTCCCAATTATATGGATTCTACTTTTTCTAAATTTGTGTGATTCCAAGTTTTTGTTGTGAATGTTCTATGATATATCTAATTTTTAGTTGAAGGTTTTCTTTCTTTGGAATTTCCCCAAATGTGCCTACTCTTATTCTCTTAAAGGCCTCTGAATATATAATTTGTTCTGTTTGTAATATTCTCCCCCTTTCTCTCCCTTTCTGACCTCTTGCTCCACTCCCCACCCTTTTTCCAAGCTAATCCTTTCTCAACTTAAGATGAGGGAAATTTCTGGATACCTCTTGAACTCTTAGAGTTGCAAGATAGGTACTCATTCTGAGTCTCACCAAGCAACTAGTACTTGACTCTAATTAATCTGGATCATATTTGAATTTGTGATGTTTTTTTCCCCTTAGTTATACTGTGGTCTCTTTAAGAACAATGATGCTTAGGTACCATTTTATCCCCAGTACTTAGCACAATGCCAGGCACAGCGATTTAAGCTCTGTGCATGTTGATCAATAAAATAATTTATAAACTAATGAGTTAAACTGTGTACAAATTGATAATCTAATGACTCAATTAATGAGTTGATTAATGAATAATCTAATGAACATAAGTCAATAAAGTTTAAATTTGTTAATTCCATTTCCACACACTGTCCATATTTGTCGACTCCTGTCCATTTTACTCATGTGATTCACTCCTTTCCTAGTTTGTATTACTATCCCTCATCACTTAGCTAATTCTCCATGTTGGCTGATTCAGCAGCTTTTCCCATCATATGTGACTTTGAAAACACAATACACAAAGCCTAAGAATAGTGAATTTTCTCCCAGACACATTGTCAGTTGTATATATGCTGATGTGGACTAGATTTGGCATATATCCTCATAAACTTCAGTGTCCCTTCCTCTCACCAAATCCTGGAAATACTTTTTTTATTACAAACTTATTGAAAGAAAATCTTCTTTTCAGAATTGGTAAGAATTTAATAATATGTCACTTAAGTAGACAACCAGCCAAGCAGTAATTCAATGAAGCAAATTCTAGTAGTTCCATTTATTAATAAGAAATAAAGCATATACTTATATTCTGAACTATTAGAAATATTAATATATTTCATAGTTCTTGAAATATCAATTGTCCCTTAGATTCCACTTTGAATTATAAGTGGCTATATAGTGACATTTATTCTTAAAAACATATTGTTGAAATTGTCCTTTAGTAATTTTCAGTTCTAATTTGTAGCATTATTGTGATATTAACTATCCCTATAAGACAAATAAATCTGATAAGAATATACACCTAGCCTTTATGGAGAAAAATTTTTAAGGTAAAAATTAGAGATTATTTGAAATTAGGGCAAATTAAGCATGCATAATGATTTCATCAACCAGATATGCATTTGTGCACGTAAATTCTTGAATATATTTTAGCATAAATTATTCATTCTTGAGTTTTGGCCAAGACATACTAGATTCAAGAAATTTAGCTAAAGTCTGCCTTGTCAAAATGCCAGACATGGATTTAGGCAAACAAATTACTATATAATGACCCGGATGTCTACAGGATGGTAAAAGGGAAGTCAGAAATAATTTTATGGAGAATCCAGAATTAAATGTACATTTGGGTTCGTTTAAAAAAAAACAGCCGGCATAAGATGAAGTATTTTCTATTTCAGTTTTTATGGAATTAATAATCACGTGATTATTAGTTAAAATTATAAATTGTATATAACATGAAAGTTCACCCTGTACACATTCAGGGGTATTCAGTAAGTTTCTGTAAGTGGTCTGTAAGTTGGATTTGTTGAGATGCTTGGTACTTAGTTGCTTGGGGGATCAGTCCGTAAGAGATCTACTTATATAAATAAAAACACAGTAAGGCTGAGAAAGTGCCTATGTACCTGTGTTTTCTTAGAATTTCCCTCACTATATTGTCACAGGTACTATAGAGACTCAAATCCTAGGTGATTCTGTGTACGAATCACAAGGTTGTTTGATGATCATATGTACCAGTGTGTTAAAACCACTTATTTATAGGTGCATCAAACCAGGAGAACCGAACATATCAATTTATAATGTCATGTGTCTAAGACATCCTGATGCTATGAAACCCCTGGGGAAAACTACTTCTTACTTGGAAAGTGCTAGAATCAGTGCTCTTGTTATTTGCCTCTATAAGTCTTCTCCTTGTCCCCTAGTTCTGGAGATCACACCCTCAGCCTTACACATGCTGGGGAAGCACTGATTTTGACAGGGTCCTGTTAATTTGCCCAGGATGGTGTGGAACTGACATCCTCCTGCCTCAGACTTCCAAGTAGTTGGAATTACAGGTGGGAGCCCTGTACTCAACTTATTTCTGTAAATCTTTTGCAGAGTTTTCTGAGTCTCACGTCTCCTCTTTATGCATAGTTTTCACATGTTCTGCTCAGTTTTTGTGTTAATAAGGTCAGGCAAAGTATACTTCATATCCACTAGTTTCAGAGCCGTCTTCTCCCACAGTTATTTTGCACATCTGTTCTCTAATTTATTGCGAGTTGATTTTGGTTTAGCTTTTAACAAGAAAACTTCCTGCTAATCTAAAATCCTTAATTCTTGTAACCATTATTTCAAACATCACTGGTTTTTACAGAGAGTTCTGAGAAAGAATGAGCTGCTATGAAGTTCAGTCAATACCCATGATGTCTTTTATTTGCAGAAATGAGCACATTCCCATGTTGGAAATAAGAATCTATTGATTCATCCAACATATACTGAGTGCCTCCAGAATGACAGTCATTGAATAAGAAGCTGGGAATATGCTCACAGAGAAAATGTAGTTCCTCTTGGGCGCTGTGGTACACATCTGTAATCCCAAAGTGCTTTAGAGGTTGAAGCTGTAGGATCCCACATCCGAGGTCAGTCTGGGCAATTTAGCAAGATCCTGTCTCAAAATTAAAAAAAAAAAAAAAAATGTTGTGGGGCTGAGGATGTAGTTTCATGATAGAGCCACCTGCCTTCCACATGTAAGGCCTTAGGTTCAGTCCCCCGTACTGCAAGACAATACAAAACAATAAATTAGAAGAGAAGAACAGAGAGACCAAGAGAAGATACTTCTTGCTCTCAAGTAGCTTCAAGTCTGGGTTTGAAAACACAGTGTTACATAATAAAATGACATCTTTTCTAAGTGAAATGCTCTGGTTTTGTGAGAAGGTAGGCCAACTGTCTTAGCCTAGAGAAAAAGAAGGAAAAGAAAGAAAGGGGGTTACACTAGAAAGACAAGTGAATATGGTTGTTTGGGGGGAAAATTGTTCCGTTTGGGTTACATAGAACTGAGATTCCTCTCGTTTATCTAGGCGACTAGAATGTGTTTCTCTAGCTCATGTGAGGTTTGGGAACTAGAGGGTTTAGATATTTTGTGGCATAATTACATAATTATAAACACTAAAACTGACTCTGTGTGTGTGTGTGTGTGCGTGCATGCGTGCGTGTGTGCGTGCATGCTATAAGGATAAATGAAAGAAGGATCATGAGTGGAACCCTGAAGATTACCAATATTAAAGAGCTTGGGTAGAAAGAGTACATGTATGAAGGAGAAGGATAAAGAACTCTGTGTATCACACATGTTCCCATGTGTGTGATGTTATTGGAGTTGTTAGATAGCACAATAAGAGGGGAGAAAATGAGGGAGAGATCAGGTACTAGAAAAGTTAAGTATTGCTATGTGTTTTTTTTTTTTTTATTGCCACATAGGGAATAAACCGTAGCATCAATCCCATGGAAATTTTCACTTCTCCTGCATATAATATTCACAGAACAGCATTTTGTGATCACAAAGCAAAAGGATGTACCAGAGAAGATATTAATCTTATGAAATACATGGACACAATGACCAAAGAACTGACATCCACACTAGAGGCTGGTTGACAGCTGGGGACGTAAATTATTTATGTTTTTCTTTCTAGCACATAGTGAAGTCCTTGGCACTTCTTTTGTGCTCAGCCAAATGCTTTTGAATGGAACTGATCAAACAACTTATTGCACCCGTGTTCATTTCATAGCACTGGAAACTATGCATTGCAGCATTGGTGTCTAGGATCGCCTGCTGAACTGTTAAGCTTGGGCTCTCCCAGCCAACCCCAAAGGAAAACGGGGGACATCACAATCCTTTTAAAAATTCGAGCCTGGCAAGAGAAGGAAGGAACCTGAGTCATTCCTGGGCTCATTTGTACTATAGGTTTCCTCTTACAAATGGAGTTGCACAATGGCACTATGTAGGTCATGGTGTTCTCGATAGAAATATTCTTTCAATATTAGCTGTGTAGACTGAGTTAAACTACTTTCCTTGTTGGAGACAGCGATGAAAGGCATATTTTTTCCCCTGAAATCTCATTAAAAGGCCTTTAATTTTACAGTCATTTTCATCTAGAACACTGTAGGTAAAAATTGAGGACGTGTATTAGAAAGCCCATAAAGAGGTTTATAAAGAAGTTCATAATCACATCCTGCTTTAACGCTTCCTGTTTGATTTAACTTTAAAACGGAGTGAAAGTTGCTTAAATAGCCAGAAGCTTTTGTTGTTGTTGTTACTCCTAAAATTATGTTTGTGTGGAAAGAGCAGGCTGACGTGCAGCAGAATTTCAAGTAAATTAATTTCAATTTTCTCAGAAGGAGGTTTTGCATTATATAAAAAAAGTCTTTCTTTCTCTGCTCCTGAAGAAAAATGAACAGATGTAAATTTCTTATTTGTGTAGTTCCAATCAGTTCTCTGCAGATTTCCAATTACTGTGACTTAAGAATTATTTTCTAGACACACCAGGAATTATAGTAATATTGTCTTCCCCTTAATTTATTTTCTCTGTAATAAAGAACCTAACTATGGTTTTGCCTGTATGATGGAAACTTGCTTAAAATATAATTGAAGTCTGAGAACATTTGGATATTTAAAGATAGTGAATTTCACAAATTAATATGACGTCTGTTGCTTATTTTTAACATATATTATTTATGCAAAATAATATATTATTTCCATAGCTAAATTATATCTCAAATCATTCATTTATTTGAATTATTTACTTCAGCATCCCCTTATTCAGATAAGTTCTCCAACGCAACCACATTTATTTATTTTTATATATTTCTTATTGGTAGATTATCATTCTACATAATAATGGCATTTGCTGTTACATTCTCCTACATGCACACAATATAACAATGCAGTTGAGTAACTTTTGATACCCAGTAACGTTACCTTCCCTCCTCCCTCTCCCTGGTCCCCTTCATCTACTCTTACAAGTCTGACTTCTATTTTCTGAGCCTCCTACCCCCTCCACTGCTCTTTCTCCTCTCCAGCTTCCACTTAAAACATTTGACCCTTGACTTCCTTTATTTCCTTTTTTGGAGTATAATTAGGACCCCCATTCTTGTGGTTGTATGTGATGTGGACTTTCACTGGTCATTCTCCACCTCCCCCTACTCCCTTATTGTGTGAAAGTCCTTACCATTCATATATAAGAAAGAACATTTGGTTCTCTGGGATTGGCTTATTTCACTTAGCACAATAATCTCCAGTTCCATCCATTTATCAGCAAATGCTATAATTTCATTCTTCTTTATGGCTGAGTAATATTCCATTGTGTATATATACCACATTTTCTTTATCCATTCATCTTTTGACTTTCTGAGTTTGGCTTATTTTGCTTATTCCATTTTCTTGCTAATGGCATAATTTTATTATTCTTTGTGGCTGAAGAAAACCCAGTATGTATGTATAAGACATTTTCTTTATTCATTTATCTACTGATAGACACAATGCTGGTTCCATAATTTTGGCTATGGTCAGTTGTATTGCTGTAACATGAGTGTACATGTATCACTATAGTATACACTAACTTTAATTGTTTAGGATCGATTGTTTAGGACCTAGGAGTAGTATAGTGGAATCATATCATGGTTCCATTCCTAGTCTTTTAAGCAATATACATACTGATTTCCATAGTGATGGTACTTATTTAAAATTCTAACAACAGTATATAAATGTTCCTTTTTCCTCCCATCCTCTCCAGCATTTATTATTTGTTTTGTTTTGTTTTGGTTTTGGTGGTTGTCCTGGGAATTGAATTCATGGATGCTCTACCCCTGAATTACATCCTGAACCATTTTTTTTTTTTTTAATTTTAAGATGGTTTCCACTATAGTGTCAAGGCTGGCCTCGAACTTGGAAACTTCCTGCCTCAATGCTCCTGAGTTGCTGGAATTAAAGGTGTGGGCACCATGCCTGGGTATCTGTATTCTTTTTTTTTTTAAGATTTTTTTTTAAGATAGGCACAATGTCTATGTATTTTTATGAAGTGCTGAAGATCGAACCCAGTGCCTCACATGTGCTAGGCAAGAACCCTAGCGCTGAGCTATAACCCCAGCCCCTGGCTATTTATATTCATGATGGATGCCATTCTAACTGGAGTGGAATGAAATCTCAGTGTCATTTTGATTTGAAATTTCCTGGTTGCTAAAGATATTGAACATGTTTTTCCGTATATTTATTGGCCATTTGTAGTTCTTTTGAGAATTGTGTGTTTAATCTATTTGCCCATTTATTGACTGGGTTTTTTTGTTGTTGTTGTTTGTAAGCTTTTTTAAAAATATATATTTTGCATATTAATCCCTCATTAGAAGAGTAATTGGCAAAAATTTTCTCCTATTCTACAATTTTTGTCTTTACATACTTTTTCACTTGCTGTGTAAAAGACTTTTAATTTGATTCCATACTATTTATTAATTCTTGGTATGATTTCCTGAACTTCCGGTGTCCTGTTGAGGATGGTGTTGCATGCACCTATATGTTGGAGTGTCAACCTTTGTTTAGTTCTAGCAGTTGCAAAATTTCTGGTCTAATTCTAAGGTCTTTGATCCATTTTGAGTTGATTTTTGTTCAGGATGAGAGAGAGGAATCTAGTTTCATTCTTCTACATATAAATACCCAGTTTTGCCAGCACCATTAGTTTAAAAAACACCACATATATTTTTGGTGCCTTTGAAAAAGTTTTTATGAGTGTATCTTTGTGGGTCTGTCTTTGTGCCTTCAATTCTATTCAGTTGGTCTTTGTGTCTGTTTTTGCTACTATAGCTCTGTAGTGTAACTTGAGGTCAGTTATTGTGATGCCTCTAGCATTGCTTTTTTTTTTTTTTTTTTTTTTTTTTTGCTTTGAGTCTTTAGCTAATTTCAAGTTGTTTATTTTTCCATGTGAATTTTGGAACTATTTTTTCTACTTCTGTGACTAATGTCATTAAAATGGAAAGGAGATTGCATTGAATCTATTGGTTGCTTTTCATAATATTGCCATTCCAACAATATTAATTTTGCCTATCCAAGAACATGGGAAATCGTTCTATCTTCCATTTCTTCAGTGCTCTCTACTTTTCATTGTAGATGTCTTTGACCTCCTTAGATAGATTTGTTCCTAGGTTTTTTTTTCCTAAGATTTTTATGAATGGAATTGTTTCTTGATTTCGTTTTCAGGAAAAAAGAAAGTAAGATTATTAGTGAATTGGAAAGCCACAGATTTTTGTATACTCATTTTATATCCTGCTACTTAGCTGAATTTGTTTATTAGCTCAAGATGTCTTCTGGTGTATGTAACTTTTTTTGACCTTTCTAATTGTAGGATTATATCATCTGCAAATAGTGATAATTTGATTTCTTCCTTTCCTATTGTATTTTATTTCTTTCTCTTGCTTAAGTGCTTTGGCTAAAATTTCAAATACTACATAAAACACGAGTGGCAATGTGGACATCCTTGTCCTATTCCTGATTTAGAGGACATGCTTTCAGTTTTCTCTCATTCACTATTATGTTGGTTTGGGATTTGAAGTGAACTCTATTTATTGCAACTTCCCTGCTATTCAAACACTCCAGTTGTCCTTTCTTTTTAAAAATATTTATCACTTTCTATGAACTATAAAATTTACTATCTGAAACTATAAATAATGATATTAAAAGTAAATATATATTTATGGTTTATCTTGTATATTGATGATGTTCAGCGATAGGAATGAAGTTCAGTAGTAGAGTACGTGCTTAATATGTGAGAGGTCCTGAGTTCAATCCCTGCACTATATGCCCTCACACATACATATACAAACCACAAAACTAGGAAAAACATAAGATCCATAAAAGCATTGTTTTTGTATATAACCAAAGTGCATAGAATACTGCTTAGCATATCTATGTGCTCAGTCAATGTATGCATATTTACGCAGTCTGCCCATGAATTAGGTGTATCCATTCTCCTTGAACAGCTCATGTATGAAGAGTGTACCATGAATTGTTTTAGAAAATTTTCTTTCCACTTTCTTCTTTTTCCTTTCTCTTTCTTTCCTCTGCAGAATGGAGCATCACCTAAAGATGTCCTTTTTTTGCTTTACACCTTCCTTCTTATCTTTTAATCATAGTACTCCCTCATTTCATTTTGCCCTCAGGATATCCTGTTGTTAGAGTTGATTAGCCCAGGGTGTCACATGACCTGGGGTTTGGAAGTTATCCCATCTTACCATTCTGATAGTTGTTGGACATTTTCTTAGTTTTCCTTACTACCTGAAGAAGGAGAACCAGTTCTGGCCTGGTTGTTATACCCACATCTTCTCATCAGACTCAGAAGGTGGCAGGCAGGCACTTTCTTAGACAATAGAAATTCCATCTTAAGGAAATAAACCAGGTTGTCCTGAGGCCTAAAGGGAGACCGGCCTTTAACTCCATTTATATTCTATAAAGGGCCATTTTAAAAATGAGTACTTGTTTGTGTGTGTTCCCTGTACATTTGTCTATTATAGGTAACATTTATTGGAAAAATATTTAAAATTTCAAATACCAGCTGTAACAGGGGCTGCCAGCCTAGTATTGCAAAGTGTGCAATGTAGGGTCCTCAGTGTCCTTAAACTTCAGAGAGTACAACTTTAATCAAAAGCAACAACTGATGGCTTTAGAAAGACAAGCAAGTTGGCCAATTCTTAGGCCCTGTTTTTTTTTTTTTTTTTTTAAGTGAAGGGTAATCCTCGTGGCTGAGAATTTTCTCTGGGGCAAGGCCAGTGCCTCATTAAAAAATGAGTTAGAATGAACAGTAAGGAGAAAAAAAGATTAAAAATAGTTTTCTCTATTTGGTACCTTATGTGCCAGCCTTCAGCTCTTTTATTATCTCTCACAATAGCTACCATTTTGTCCTCTGCTTCCACTGCCAGGATGGATGCCAGGAAGTGATGACTGTGGTCCTGGATTGATCCTTGCTCTCTTAACCCTCTAATCTGAGTAAAGGAACACCCTCCTTGCATCAAAATTAAACAAAAAAGTACAGTTTTAGAAACAATTTTTTAAATGGTATTTTCCTTCTGTTCTTTAAATACCTCAGGAGAAGTGAGTGAGTGAACAGTTTGTAGGTTGAGAAATCTGTTCCAAGCAAAGAGAGAGAGACTCAAACTTTCATTTTTGGAACTCATCTTGCTTGTTCTTAAGTTAGAAACTGCTTGCATGACCTAACACCTATTCCTGCTGGTCTGTGAGATACATGATACCTTTTCCCCTTTTATAATTTATTGCTTCAACTGCAGACTTTTGTTAGAGCACTGCTGTTAAGGGACAAAGAAAACACCCACTTTGTTGAACATTTATGTTTAAAGTGAGTACACGGCACTAAATCACGGTGCGCCCATAGGGATATCTTTAACCCAAATTACAACCATATCTGTGGTGGAATCAGGCCCTGAAGCTTGCTTTTCTTTTGTAATATTTTTTTCAGAGCGTTGATTCCTGGGGAATTCACAAATGTTAGGATTTTTTTTTTTTTCCGCCTTGCCTGAACAAACTCCTTTAAACATCTTGCTATGGGCTTCCACAGTATTATACTATACCAAAGAATTCTTGACCCAGTATCATGATGGCTTTTAGGATAATTTATCTGTTTTGCTAGTCATTAAATATCCATAATGGCAATTTTAAAGTATATTTTGAATGACTGAATAAACAAACCAACAAACTAATCACATTGAGTTCTACTGAGCAGGCCAGGCTTTGGCCTCTGCTTGAAGGGCTCTTTTTTTCCATGGTTGTATACCCTCTAACTGATAAAAGTGTTTTCCCTTCAAGATATTGCATAATGATGAGACATCCGTATTGCATAGCCACTTAAGTAGCAAGGGAGTAAGTTACAGTTCTCTATGAAATTTAAATTAAGTCATTGGTGGTTGGTGCTTTTAATCCACGTTAGATGCTTTTCAGTTCTTCACATTGTTTGTTTTAGAACTCAGAATTTTCCTAGAGGACAATGAAAATATTTGAAAGAAATTTGACTGTGATCCCAGAAAATATATATAGGTTTACCAGAATAGTATTTGTTTTCATGGGGAAGAGAGGAATGGGGAAGAGGGAAAAGTTTCCTTTTATAAAAATTGGATTTTCTGCCACCATTATGCCTTGGAGGCAATTTAGTGGAATACCTCAGATTATGGGCTTTGGCATTATACAGACTTGGGTTCTAGTCATCCATTTATTGGTCCTGTGACTGACCTTTGGCAAATTGCCTAATCCTTATTCCTCATCTGTTAAATTGGGTTATATTTGCATTATTATAAAAGGACTAAATAAAATATGCCCAGAAAGGAAATAAATCTAAAAGTGGAAAAGTTTGTTAGGTGTTTATTTTATTATCTTTCTAAATATTCCCTGGCTTTGTCTTCGTGGAGATATGCCTAGATTCACTAGCAAATATTTCCATAAAAATAAATAGTCTGGTGTACAATAGTCACCCAACGAAAATTCTTTATGAGTATATTGGTTATAATAGATTTTGGGGGGTAAAAATAGAAGTTGATTGACTTTGAAGGTTGCAGTTTTTCCACATTTGAAGCAAATAAAAAAATATTCATCTATTGTGAAGAGCAAGTATAAATAAGGAAAGAGAGATTTGTTAATACAAATAATGGAGAAGCATTGAACATATGAACCAGAGAATGAAGGCAATTATAAATACTTGTACTGTGTCCAGGAATGTATTTCCAATGAACCAGTAAGGAATAATGAAAAACCAGTTTGCTTTGAAGCCTAATAGCTGAACTTTAATTTAACCTTGAGCCTTATTGGCTGTGTTAGTATGGGCAAGTTAACTTCTTTCTCTCATATTAGAGTTAGAGTAATATTTCTATTGCTAATTGTAAGGATGCAAAAAATCAATATGGAAAAGTTACTATCATGAAGATACTCAATATTCTCTTTCTAGCTTTCTATGGAGTACTGTTTTTTTTTTAACTAGGGAAATATATTCATACCTATTATTATTTTTGACATGTAGGTGAAAATATAGCCTTAATGTATTTGGAAGACAGGTACAAAATTATGCATATATTAATATGCATTGTAGTTCTGTGAATCCTCCATCCAGCAGTAATTAGCTATATGAATTTGTTTAACTTGCTTTCTGATCTTTGGGCTTCTATTTTTAAAATGAGCATGATACCTGTTCGGGTTTATCATGAGAATTATAAAGGTAGCAATTGTTAAGAATCTTGTTCATAATCTGAGTAGAAATATACTGTTAGAGAAGTTAAAGGCTTATTTATATGTCTTCCACCAAAATTTACCTCAGGAGAAGTCACTTGTAATAAATGTTCCATTTAATTGAGACTTTGTATTTTTTTTAATTTTTTATTATATATGACAGCAGAATGCATTACACTTCATATTACACATATAGAGCACAGTTTTTCATATCTCTGGTTGTATAAGTATATTCACACCATTCATGTCTTCCTATATGTACTTAGGGAAATGATGTCCATCTCATTCCATCATCTTTTTATACCCCTTGCCCCCTCCTTTTTCCTCCCTCCCCTTTCCCCTATCTAGAGTTCATCTATTCCTCCCATGCTCCCTCTCCCTACCCCACTATGAATCAGTCACTTTATATCAGAGAAAACATATGCCATTTGTTTTGGGGGGATTGGCTAACTTCACTTAGCATTATCTTCTCTAACTCTATCCATTTACCTGCAAATGCCATGATTTTATTCTCTTTTATTGCTGAGTAATATTCCATTGTATATATATATGCCACATTTTTTTAATCCATTCATCTACTGAAGGGTATCTAGGTTGGCTCCACAGTTTAGCTATTGTGAATTGTTCTGCAATGAACATTGATGTGGCTGTGTCCTTGTAGTATGCTGTTTTTAAGTCCTTTGGGAATAGACCAAAGAGTGAGATTAGCTGGGTCAAATGGTGGTTCCATTCCTAGTTTTCCAAGAAATCTCCATGCTGTTTTTCTATATTGGCTGCACCAATTTGCAGTTCCACCAGCAATGTATGAGTTGGCCTTTTTCCCCACATCCTTGCCAACACTTATTGTTGTTTGTCTTCATAATAGCAGCCATTCTGACTGAAGTAAGATGAAATCTTAGTTTTGATTTGCATTTTTCTAATAGCTAGAGATGTTGAACATTTTTTCATATATTTGTTGACTGATTGTATATCACCTTCTGAGAAGAGTCTGTTCAGGTCCTTGGCCCATTTATGGATTGGCTTATTTGTTTGTTTGTTTGTTTTTTGGTGTTTAGCTTTTTGAGTTCTTTATATGTTCTAGAGATTAGAGCTTTATCTGATGTTCAAGTGGAAAAAATTTGCTCCCATTCTGTAGGCTCCCTTTTCACCACACTAATTGTTTTTTGTTTGTTTGTTTTTTGGTTTTTTTTTCCTAAGAAGAACCTTTTTAGTTTGAATCCATCCCATTTATTAATTCTTGATTTTAATTCTTGCACTACAGGAGTCTTATTAAGGAAGTAAGGACCTAATTGGATATGATGGAGATTGGAGACTACTTTTTCTTCTATTAGGTACAGGGTCTCTGTTTTAATTCCTAGTTCCTTGATTCACCTTGAGTTGAGTTTTGTGCATGATGAGAGACAGGGGTTTAATTTATTTTTGTTGCATATGGATTTCTGGTTCTCCCAGCACCATTTGTTGAAGAGGCTATTTTTTTTTTCTCCAATGTATGTTTTTGGCAACTTTGTCTAATATAAGATAACTGTAATTATTTGGGAATGTTATTTGAATTTTGATTGGAATTGCATTAAATCTCCATAGTGCTTTTGGTAGTATGGTCACTTTGACAATATTAATTCTGCCAATCCATATTGTACATATTTTCATCTTCTAAGGTCTTCTTTAAGTCCTTTCTTTAGCATTCTGTAGTTTTCATTGTAGAGGTCTTTCTCCTCTTTCATTAAGTTGATTCCCCAATTTTTTTTTTTTTTTTGGAGACTATTGTAAATGGGATAGTTTTCCGTGTTTCTCTTTCAGAGGATTTGTCACTGATATACAGAAATGCCTTTGTTTTATGGGTGTTGATTTTGTATCCTGCTACTTTGCTGAATTTATTTAGTAGTTCTAGAAGTTTTTCAGTGGAATTTTTTGGGTATTCTAGGTATAGAATCATATTGTCAGCAAATAGTGCTAATTTGAGTTCTTTTCTTCCAATCTGTATCCCTTTAATCTCTTTCGTCTGTCTAATTGCTGTGGCCAGTGTTTCAAGAACTGTGTTAAATAGAAGTGAGGAAAGAGGGCATCCCTGTCTTGTTCCAGTTTTTAGAGGGATTGGCTTTCAATTTTTCTCCATTTAGAATGATGTTGACCTGGGACTTAGCATTGAGAGCCTTTATGATGTTGAGATATGTTCCTATTATCCCTAGTTTTTCTAGTGTTTTGAACATGAAGTGGAGTTTTATTTTGATGATTGCTTTTTCTGTGTCTATTGAGATGATCATATGGTTCTTATCTTTAAGTCTATTGATGTGATGAATTACATTTATTGATTTCCGTAAGAGACGTCATATATTTTTAAAGACATGCTGTAGCAAGATATATTTGTCTTCTTTAGGTCATAAGGAAAAAACCTGCTAAAAATGCATTTTAAAAGCTTTGACTTGTTCTTTTATTTCCTGTAATATTAATTGGCAGGATTTTTGTATTTGAAACATATTAATTTTGATTGGATGTCTAATGCTTTGTATTTGACAGGTTGGAATAAAAATATAACTTCTTTATGAAATAGGGTAGCATCATTCTACTTTATTTAGTTGTCAAAGTCTAAACAAAATCCAATTTTGAACAAATAAACAGGTCTGTGTCAAGAGAAAGATAGCAGAGGGGAGGCTTAAATGTATTTTCTGAAATCTCCTTGGCAGTTTTTTGACACTTAGAAGTGACACACTTTGAAAGAGGCTTCAGCTTTGGGGAGCTCTGTAATAGACTCATGTGTCCTCTTCTGTCTAGTTCATGTGACATGGTGAAATTTTTCCCCCATCTCCCTACCGTTCTTCATGCAGTAAAAGTACAGAGTGGAACAACACACCCATTAACCTGTTCAGTGGAATTTAGCCTTTTCAAAAGCAGCTTATCTTTTAATTTTGCTCACAGTGCCCTATTGAGAATACACCATCATGTTCCATGACTTTACAGTAGTTTAAGGCAAGTTTCCAATTAAATGCTTTCTGTAGGAAACATAGTTAGTATTATTCCAATAAGTGGAAGTTATTTGTTTTAACTTAAAAGTCATTTATATTTACTTCATCTTTAAGTGTTTTTCTCTCCATTAATAATCTTTGTAAAGATGTTGTTTTTACCATCTTCAGAGTTGTTCAATTAAGTAAATGAAAGGGTGAAAAATAGCAGTTCATTTGAGAAATAAGTGTAAGGAGAATCCTTTTGTCTGGCCCACAAAAAGTCCATTATCTTGAGATGACTGGAAGGCCACATAAGTCTTTGCAGGACCAGAAAGCACAGCTTTGTCTTTGATATGTCCCTTGGAGCTCAGATTTAATGACTTATATCTCACTGAATCTTTTTTTCTTAAGATGAAAATCCTTGTTATTTCTCTTTTATTTGATAATTCCTGTGAGTTTCCATCTTTCTAGTATTTGAACATCGAGAGGATTAATACATATTTTTTTTTAAATACCATTAATGTCATTACTCCTTTCGGCAAAGAGTAATAACTCTGACCACCATGATGTCTAAGAGCTTAATTTAAGAGTACCAATTTCATGCACCCATTATGCTCTTAAATTATATAATTTTAATTAAATATTTTAATTCCATATTTTATACTTAGCAGTTGCCTAGTCCTGCTATCACTCAAAACCAGATAGCTCATACTTTGTATTCACCTAAATATAATTAAAAGAAAATTTCCTTAAAATTATCTGAGAGCGATATTTGATATTGTGTATTTTATGGCTTTATTTAAAAAAACAGAAAAACAATGTATATGACATTTTGTCAGTTGGGAAGAGGTTGGTTGGTAGATGATAGGAAACTGAAAATAACAGGAACTTCAACTATTTGTAATTTTATTCTCTGTCTTATATCTAGATGTCCAGAGGCATTCAGTCCCGTGATGCTAGGTCAGATTCGTGAAGGGCTTGATTTTGTGGGCTTATTTTAGCTTATCCTCTTCTGTCCTCCAAACAGGACTTCCACCTTATAGCCAGTAGGCAACAGTAAAGGTTAGGGAGGACATACTTGTCTTCTTTGTGGGCAATTCCAGGAGCTGCTTAGAACACTGGCACTTTCATCTCATGGGACAATTTTTCACGACAGAACCTTGTTATGTGATTGTCATGGTTCTTTTTACATTGTCAATACGTAACATAGTGGTTCATGCACATTAGGTACACAATTTCTAAACTCTTGTTGTGTCCCTTTAAACCTAAAATTACTATAATTTCATGAATCAACTAATGACTACTTAATTCAAGTAGTAGTAACTCATTAATTTTCCTTATAGTCTCTATCTAAAAAGGACTTTGAGTTTGATTCCAATAAGTGCTACTGTACTCACTTGAAAATGTTGCCTTGAGCATGTTTCATCAAACAAAATATGGTTACATTTGTGTTTTATGAGTGTGCCGTGCTATTAATTATTACTTCTATTTGATATTAAACATTAACTATTATAAATATTGCCTAAAACTAAGCATAAATTTTGAAAAAAAAAACAGGAAATGTATTTGTAGTACCATTTCTCAGTTAAAATATACAAAATCTCACTTAAAGTCATTAGCTAAATTAGCAAGTTTGAAATTTGAATAGATGTAAAGTTCAATTATGACTCTAACTTGTTTTAATTAATTTTTGTTGGGAAGTTTCACATGTGTAAGGGACTTGAGCATTCAACGATTTGGGCATCTGAGAGGGGTCCTGAAACCAATCCCCCACAGACACTGGGGGAAGAGTGTAATTGTACATATGAATGTTTTGACAGATGTACACATTGTGGAATGATGTAACAGTTCTATGCAGAGGTATATTTTATTATAAAGAGGCACTGACAGTTTTTTCAGAGGTAGAAAAGGGAATGCTTTCTCAATTCTCAGAAAATTTCACTTTTTGTTTTCCTTTCCTTTCTCCTGAAAACAGTCAATAAAAAGGATAGGTTGGATTTTTATTGAAAAATAATATGACCCTTTTAGATTGCTTTCTATATACTGCATGCACTGAATCATACATATATGTGATTGACAGGGATATGAAGTTCTTATTTTCTAAAGGAATGCATTGCAGTTAGTTAATATGAAACGCCACTCACATTTTCTCAATTTTTCAGTACTGTTAAGAGTTTGTACCGGATTATTCTTTGCTGTGGTGGACACATAGGGGCAACTGTTCTGTTCCTTGTAAGATGTTTAACAGTATCCCTGTCCTTAACCCCAGAGATGCCAGTGGCATTCTCAGTTGTGACAATAAATGTCTCTAGATTTGCCAAATACTCTGTGGGGTGAGAAATCATCCTTGGTTGAAAACCACTGTGCTAAGTAAATACATCTCTTTAATCTGTCTGACTGGTTAGAATCTTCTAGAGAGTTGTATTCCTGATACATTTAATTTTGCATTTAACTCTGTCTAACCAACAGTTAACATGAGTTTGACAGGTTTTCATTAATCAAGTGTCTGGATTATTGTTGTTTAAAAAATGATATTTTAGACAAATGATTGTTAAGGATAACAAAAGTGAAGATATGCTTTCTCAAAGAAAAGAAATTTTATGCACATGATGGTAATTTCTAGAACATACAATCAAAATTTAAAAAAAATTAAAAGGACTTAAGGGAGAACATTTTGTTTATTTTTCTTGAAGTGAAAATCTAGAATTTAGGTGTTAAGATGAATAGTTGTGGCTCATATGTTTAGATATATATATTTTTCTACTAAGATAATCCTTTATTCTTCCTCTTTCCCAATTTTAGTCTTTTTTACTGATAGTCATTTAAGTGACTATTCTGAAAGACAAATCACTGAAGGAGAAATGTGAGAAATAAAATCTTCTTTAAACAAGATATACTGTATCTTCCTACATACACAGTTATATAAATTAATCCTATCACCTATAAACAAATCAAAAGATTTTTTTTCCAGTTTTTCCCCAAAGGGCACTATGATGTCACATTAATATATACCATTTGCATAATGTGGATGAAATTATTTCTAACCAGGTTCTGGTTTGATGGTCTATTAAAATTTATTTAATATCTAAACAAACCAGATGAATTTGTTGTCACGATCAACATACAAACAAACTATGTCATCAATTTAACCAGCCATAGAAAAAAAAATCTTTTGCTACAAATCAGCTAAAATACAGGTCCTAAATTATAGCCAGACTGTTGGGCTTGGATTTCGATGTACTTCTTATCAGTAATGTGTGAACTTTTGCCTCTTATTTAATTTTTTCTTTCCCAGGATCTATCATCTGTGAAATCAGCCAGTAATGACCTGCCCCTTATAAGATTGCTGTTGAATAAGAAATTATTATGTATAAACTACCTGACATATTACAACTATTGAATATGTTTAACTGCTAAATTATTATTATTATTGAAATGTAAAGGATTTCTATTTCTGTATCATATCTTCAGTATAATAAGGAGAAGGTTCTATCGATGCAGAAATAGCAGTAACAGAAGCCTAGTGGAACAGTGCTAGGATTGACCCAAATTCATCATGAACTGCCAACATGACACTTGATTCCTTTTCAGTGTATTAAGACAAGATATTCTTATACAAAATTTGAGAGATTTAGAGCAAAAGAAAGCCTAACTTAGTGTGTATATATCTAGAATTTATTATTTTACTCTTCCTTTAGATAGGGCATGGGATTTAGTATCAGGAACAGTTCTAGTTCTGGCTTTCTTCTTCTTAACCATAACAGCTAGAGTTAGTTAATTCCTTGAACCTCTATTGCATCCCTGTGATGTTGGACTGATGACAACACTCATAATGCTGTCACACAGCCTCTGTCAACGTCACTTGGGCTATGTGAACCTTCCCCTGTCTTTTCCTGGGATGTAACAAACTTGCTTCACTGTCCTTTACTGTAGCAAATTTCCACACTAGGAAATTCCTCTTCCCCAGGAAATTATGTGTCCATAGTGACCACATCTCTTTCTTGTTCACATTTGTGGCATCCATACCAATCAATCCTTACCCATGAGAAACCTGCCACCATAGCCTTCTACCTTGGTCTCAGTTCATTGATAACTTTATTCAGATTATATAGGTAGATACTCTCTACTTCAAAGCACCCCATTTTATGTAATCCGGAAACTTGGCTGCTGCAAATGACTAGGGTTCTCCCAAGACAAGGCAGGCATGACAGGATTCTCCAGGTGTGGTTATAATACTATTTATTACTTCCTCCTGTGTATCTTTTATGAATTGGAAAGTGATAGAATATAATATATCAGCACTGAGCATCCCATGGGGCTCAGTACATTTAGGGGTTTATGGGATTTAGGCACATTGTTAGAGATCTGTGCCCATTCCTTTCATGTTCAGTCTGTCTAGCCTAATAGCATATTTGCCCTTTAGAAATGTAATTATGTAGACTAATTAGTGGACTATTGCAATTATTCAGGTGGCAGAAAAGATAAAGGGCCCTGACAAAGCCATAAAGATGAACCTTGAGGGACAGAGTGAAGAGCCTTAGAAAACAAGGATCAGTGGGCTTCAGAGATTTTGCAAAACACATAATTGTTCAAACAAGTAAGGAGCAAGATTGATAATCAGGTTTCTGATTAAAGCTACTGAGGTAAATGGTGGTGTTAATTACTGAGAAGATCTTTTCTTTTTATTTCTTTTATCTATTTAGTTATTTATTTTTGAGCCATAGACACTGTTCAATTTTTGAATGTGTTGACTTTGAAATTCCAGTGAGCCCCTTAGATTGCCTTGGCTCAGTCAACTGTTGCAAACAGATCTGGATGTCAGGGAGAGTCCATTACTTCAGCACGGGGAGTAGTCAGCACGTAGATGAGCCACAGTTGTGCACAATTTCATGCAGAGACTATTTTCTAGAGAAGAGATAGAGAAAAATTCTTTGAAACACTTTCAAGGAGTGGAAGAGTGAAGAGGCACTTTCTTCCTTATTCTGCAAAGGATGGGATTTAAAAAAAAATGGAACAGATCATGGGAGACTGTGGTCTTCTAAAACTAAGGAAATAGAATTTAGGATGGAAGATGGATTCAGCAGTCTCATTGAGTGGGCAACTCTGATCAATCCACTGTTTGGGGGGTTCGATTATCAGTAGAAATTTGATGTGAGATTTCAGTAGGAATTCTGGGAATAGAGCCTAAAATGGATCGAAGGGTTAAATGGGATTTGACATATTAAATATATGCACCATAGAACACTCTTAAAGGAAATCTGACTTTAAAGGGAAGAACAGTGATAAGCAGTACAGGAATAAACATGAATGAATAAACATTGTAGAACATTTTCTTTCCCTCTAAGAGTCTCGTGAACCTTTTTGTAGGTTTAAAAGTAAGGAAGTTGTAATGGGGAAGTATATTGAAGTTATTGAACAATTAGGAGCTCATTGATAGACTTTATTCATAAGGAAAACTAGAAAAAATACAATAAAATATTTGGATGGTATTTCTTCTCTGGTGCTATTAGCCTTCTATCAAAGAGAAGAGCCTTTTTATCTAAATTTGAAAGGAAGTAATAAAGACAAAATTACAGATATTAGCTTCGTTAACTGAAAAGCATTATGTTCATATGATTATTGTTATGAAGAATAGTATCCATTTCTGAAAAATGTGTTTCTTTTTCAATTTTACTCACCTTTAAAACAACTGTTTTTGTGAACATCAGAGTACTAGAGGAAGCTTTGCCTTTTCTTCTCAGAAACTATAATGGGCATCTAATAGCAAAGCATAGTCATTTTATGATCAAATTAATTGTTGCTCAAAATTTTTAGAGAACTGTACATTTATGTTACATGAAAGTGATCTTAACATGTTTGAGAATTCTCTGATTTAGTCAAATGACCTTTTGCAAATATTAGAGATAATAACGTTAATATATGCTGATGAGGCAAATGAACATTCTTGCATTTGAAAATGATTTTCTTCAAATATTTTCTCAACATGTTCATTAAATAAGCTGAGTATGGCCAGGCACAGTGGCACACACATATAATTCTAGGAACTGGAGGAGGAGGGGGCTGCTGAGGCAGGAGGATGGCGAGTTCAAAGCCAGCCTCAGCAACTTAGTGAGAGGCCCTAAGCCACTCAGCAAGATCAAATATAAAAGAGGGCTGAGGATTTTGCTCAGTGATTAAGTGCCCTTGGGTTTAATCCCTGGTACCAGATAAATTAAAATAAATAAATAAATAAGCTAAGTATTTTATGCTTGTATTAGCTTAGAAAAAGGTTTTTAAATTTTTTTTTTATTTTCTTTTATTTCACATTTCTAGATATTTGAATTCCAAACAGGGTGGTACCAGCTGTGGATGTGCTCCTCTAGCTGCTTCACATCATGGTAGCATCATAATTGCAGGAGCACATAAGAGGGAGAGATCAGATGGTGAGACAAGAAGCCAGAGCTGGGTGGGGGGCAGTCTTACTCTTTTACAATAGTGCATTCTTGCAAGAACTGATTGCTGATTCCATGAGTGGAATGACCCATCCACCTCCCATTAGGCTTACCTCTGAAAGGTCTTTTCACCATCCAGCATTGCCACACAGAGGACCAAGTTCCTAGTGCACGCACCCTTCGGAGAATAACTCCAACCATACCTGACCATAGCAATACTCAACAAAAGGTGTTCTTTATCAGTAGTATTCTTTTTTTTCTCAGATCTCCATGTACTACCCTTTCAAAAGTCTCCTTAGTGGCCAATTTGGATGTGTAATTTGCAGTAATAATAGGAATACTCAGGCCCAGTAGATATGCCAACTATAAGATACATACTGATTATAAGAAAATGGGATAGGCCAAAACCCTTCTGTCAGAGCATTTTGGATTTAGTTCAGATCCTTGACATCTTATTATCATAGAAATGATTATGATTGATTTTCATTTCAGTCATGTAGGTGAGCTCTGGAATAGCTAGGATAATACATGTGGCTATTATTTAAGGAGCCTCCTAGGGAGGCCTATGGAGTCGTAGGGTTCACAGAGAAAGATGTGTTTCAGCATAGTGAATTGAAACCTGAACAGTATTCTGCAATTCAAGTGTATTTGACTAAGACCAAACAGCAAGAAAATAGCAATGTAGGTAGGCTCCAGTTCTATCCTTTATTCCTTCATGGCACCTGAATAAATTCACACTGTTTTTTGTTGTTGACCTAGACTACCTTTTTCCTTTCAGGGAGTCATGGACAAATATTTCCCACTGAACAGCTATCGAGGGAGACATCTCATGTTTCCATGTATATATCATGGTCTTAAACAGGTTTTCTTTCCTAAGTGATGAGAAAGTGTGCATGCTCCTAGAAGAAATCCAGGTGGTCAGTGACTCTAGTGCAGGGGACGAGATGCCCAGAGAGGGGAAAGTTCAGGCTTTTGAAAATATTCAATTCTTTCTAATGGAACATAAATGCAACAGACACCTATTCAGTATTTTTTTCTCCTGAGGAATCATTTCCTTCACTTTAAATTTTGTTTATAATACCAAGTCAGCATTTTATTGCACTCTTGACCATTTTTATTTTTGGAATATAAAATAAAAATTTGTAGTTTTATATATAGTAATATAGTCCTATCTCCAAATTTCTGTTTTCCTCCCGCAGAGGGTTACTTCTACAGGAGAACAGCAGATTTGCAGAAGCCCTACATTATTATAAATTGGCCATTGGGAGCAGGCCCACCCTGGCTTGTAAGTAATATTCAATTTTTTTGTGGTTTTAAATACTTTTTTCCCATTTGTGAAAATTACCTTTATGACTTACAGCTTCACAGAGAAAACCCTTGGTGCTCCTTTTTTCATGAGTACTTGCTAGTCTAGTGATAAATCTCTAATAATTTTATTTCTCTCAATTTCACTTTCAGAAATATTATGATTTATTCAATTAGATTTTAACCTCAATCATATTTGGAGTTTTATGAAGGGAGAGACTATTTTGTGTATACTTTAATGATGCTTATGATTCCCACTACCATTATCTAACCCATGTATTTGTTCCATAAATATTTATCATTTTTAATAAGAAATAATCCATGGAAGCTAAACTGAAGCAAAGATAACTATTTCATCCATAGTGTAGACGATCTTCTCAAACACTTCTCTAATTTTTCCCGCCACAGCTGCATACTTAAACACAGGCATTATTCTAATGAATCAAGGAAAGACAGAAGAAGCCCGGCGTACGTTCCTGAAGTGTTCTGAGATCCCAGATGAAAACCTGAAGGACCCTCATGCACACAAGAGCTCCGTTACCAGCTGTCTATACAACCTGGGAAAGCTCTATCATGAGCAAGGACGCTATGAGGTTTGGCCACAACCTGTCTGTCCTTTTCCTGCCCCCTGTTCTGTTCCAGGCTCCATGTTTCCTATCCATCATCTCCTTACAGGGCCACTGCTGTCCTTCAGAAACTAATAAGTATTCATAGTCGAAGGATTTTGAGATCAAATTTCTTTGGAAAAAAAAAACTTTTGCAAATAAAATCATTGCACATTCATTTCCTGTAAATTTCTCAGAAAAAAATGATGCTAATATATTTTGTGACTGTTGGAGGAAAAAAAAATCACATGCATTATTTCTCAAGCTTATTGGCTCATTGATGATTTTATGATCCCAGAAACAGTTAACAGAACTGTTTCCCTATAACCAGTGTTATAATTTTTATAAGTTCATAATTTGTTTTTGTATTTCAAGTAGGAAGTGGCTTGATGTAAATTCTGTTTCTCTTTAGTTCTTTTTAAAACTATTATGAAATAAAGGCAAATTATATTGTTCTTTTAATGGGTGGAGAAGTGATGTAACTGTGTTGTTAGGAGGCAAACAGCCTCATCCTCCCTTGCTCACAGAAGGCAGGTCTGCATGTGACCCTGATGCCCCTGTCTTCTTCCTCTCTTCAAACTGTCCTCTACCCTGTCCCTGATACTCTTTCACAAAGACTGCAATATAACTGTACTACTTTTAAACTAATTGCATTTAATAATTTGAGCAAGTCTCGGTAGTTGGAAGATTTATTTGTTTGCTGATATTTTATTTAGATCCCACTGGGTTGCTTGAATTAAAGTAACTATGAACTTTATGTCTGATGAATAACTTCCAAGTATGGACTTTTTTTTTCTTTTTTATTGACTAATCGTGTGAACTGGAAAATTTATATTAAAAGAACATTGCTAACATTCGATTCCTTGTTAAACTAAATTTTTATATAGCATTCTTCACTAGGCTGAGCATTTTCATTTGTGAAATAAAGGTAGTAAGCTACCAAAGGACAGCTCAATTATTTTCCTCTAGTGAACCATTTAGAAATAGCAATGGGTAGTTTTCACTTTGGAGAAATGTCATTATCTTGTTTTCAGTGACTATCCCTGTACTTTAATGATGATTTATCTCTCTTTCTTTCTTTCTTTCTTTTTTTTTTCTTCTTAAATTAGGAAGCCCTGAGTGTATACAAGGAAGCAATTCAGAAAATGCCAAGGCAGTTTGCCCCACAGAGCTTGTACAATATGATGGGTAAGTAAAACTTTAATATTTTAATTGACATTTCAGTGACCTGTGGAGAAATTAGAATCTGGGCTTGTGATAAATGGAATTCTAATGCATCATATTATTAGTACTAACAAAGGAAACTTTGTTCACAATGGGATGTAATGTTCAAATTCTGACAGCACACTTTTTCTGACATTAGCAAAATAAATGCATTAAATTAGCAATTCTAGCACATTGGCCACTTTCTAGAATTGTTGTAAGAGGCTCTTAAAATCATTTGCATACCAAGCATTAGCTAGAATCTAGAAAATGAAGAAGCAGTACCTTCTACATATGTATACATTTTCAGTTATGTTTAGGGATTAATAAAGTACATATTCATTTCAATAAATGTATCAAACTCATGATAATTTTTATTATGTTATTTGTATAATCAGAAGATTCTCAAAACTAAACCTATGCTGAGTGCTGTGGTATATGCCTGTGATCCCAGCTACTTGGAGGCTGAGAGAGGAGGATTGCAAGTTCTAGGCCAGCCTGGGCAACTTGGCAAGACCCTGTCTCAAAATAAGAAATAAAAAGTGTTGGACATACAGCTCAGTTGTACAATGCCCCTGGGTTTAATCCCTAGTACTGCCTCAAACAAACAACAACAAAGAAATCTGCAATGATGTAGAGATTCTGGGGTTTGATGTACATAAAAGATGAGAGTAACTGAGCCACTTATATTGTTTTTATTGATCAGGCCTTGAATCTCAGTAGGTTTTTTTCATGTAATATTTTAGAATGAACAAGAATGTGAAGACCGTAAGTATGTTCCTATAATTATCCCTTTTTCTAGGTTGAGTAATTAGCTTCATTATCTTGTCAGGTAGACAGTATATAAATCTCTGGCATGGATTTTTCTAGGTAGAAGAGGTCAAGAATTAGAAATCTAATAAAATGCCTTTTACCTTCGATTAATCCCAACCCTCCTGTAGGAATGTATTAGCACAGCTGTTGGCTGGTAGGCACAGCTGAAAACCACCTGCTCAGCATGTGACTTTCAGAAACAGAATACTCAACATTTAAAGCACCCTGTGGATGTTTTGATAACTGTTTCAAGATAGAAGGGACTTTTGTCCTCAAATCAAATACTTCTTGTGTTTTTTTCCCCAAAAAACACAAACTTCAAACTCACATCTTCCCTTTTTATTAAATTTTGTTAAGTCTTGTACTATTTCTAGGCCTTCCTTATGCATATAAAATAAATGAGATTAGACTTTGTGACCTTCAGGATTATATAACACTTTGAAATCCTATGATTTGACTAATTTGTGCATGCACAAAAAGTCCCAAACCCTCTCAAACTAGAAAACATCATCTGTAGTAAAATTTAGAAACAGTTAAAGATGAAATGGGACTCAGTGTTTTTTGTTTGTTTGTTTGTTTTCCAGTGAACAGGAAAAAAATTGTCATTTGGAAAGAAAGGTTAATAAATCCATTCCCAGTTTCTGGGATTCCCACTGTAGTTTGTCTATTCAACTATAAAGTGATTTAATGTTCATGTTAAAAAGGACAGTGGGATGTTTCTTAATTGTTCTTTTCCCTCTTTGATATGATTACATGAGGTAAAGTCTAGTGTCATTAAAGGTACTTTAGCCCTTAAATTTTTATGAGTTAAATGAGTGCCTCTTACTGTCCACGATTTTGCCATTCATCTGAAAGGTCCATGTATGTAAAATGTGTGCTGAGAATGTGCAGATTTATCCAAAAATTTAACAATCTTAATAATGCCAGATATTTTTCACACCAAAATAAATTCTAAAGGGATTGCTTTCTTTAGCTTTGTATAAAGAGGCATAGCAATTTTACTTTATGATTCTGTTTTTAACTGGAAAGGCCTTATTTCTAATTTTCTTCTATGATTCAATTAGACATCTTTCTTTAAATCAGGATAGGACTCTGAGATCCTTATCGATAGACTGTGATGTCTCTATTATTAATAGAAAGAGGAGGATTCATGTGATATCTCTATTATTAATAGAAAGAGGAGGTGTTCACCATAATTAATGGTTTTCAGAAAATTCATTCAATTATTTCGTGTAAATAAATTGGATTGAAAATTCATCTGTTACTTTGGGATCTGTCTCTCATATGATTTCACAAGTGCTAAGCTCACACAGGCAGCGACAGATAAATGTGTCCCTAGGGTTATTGCCTATTCCTTTGTCTTATATTCCATTCTAGAGAGAGGTGGTCTCTTTGCCCAGACTTGAAAAGCACCCTACCCATTTTCTACAGGAGGATCCTCATATGATTTAAAATTCCAGATTTCTTCTATAATTATAGTGGCTGACTTCTGTTTAATTTTATGTGAAGATCTGTCAGCTGATCAGGTTTTATAGTTTCAGTGGTTCAGGAAACTATAATTTTCTCAGAAAGTGAGTTCACCTCCTAATCAAATGGGTTAAATCCCCCGAGTGTTTGCTTTAACTCCTAATACATTTTGATTAGCCTCCATTTGACAAGGAAAAAATGGCCTTGGAGATAAGCTGCCCTATCAGTTCATCAGTTTCATTAGTCTGTCAGCATGTGCTGATTATCCTATCAAGTTTATCAACAGCCTTGAATGTGTTTTCTAATTCACACATTTACATATTATTAGTGCCCTTTAGGGATCAGTGATGGATTACAATGTCTGGCTAGACATAGCCTGCAAGGATTCATTTATTTTCATGTCTCATTTATTTACCCCTTCAGGACTACCACTCCTCAGCACTTGTATGTATATATACAAACATAAGGATTTTTTTCCCCCATTCTCTTTTTTTCTTTCTTTTTTTTTTTTTAGAAAGTTTAGAAAATAAAGGCATAATAATATGCGTGAAAAAATACATTCAAACCTACATGGTATTATAAGTTTAAAAACTAAACTCACTACAGTACTATTGAAAAACATGCTGGTCCTTTTTATTTTCCTTCCCTTTGAACATTTTCTGAAAAATGTCTTACATGACAACATGATACACACCAGTTTACTCATCCTGTACGCCAAATAAGCATACTTTTCTCACTTGTGAATTAATACAAAATAAGTTTGATTAATTTCCTCCCCAACTTCAATTTTTCATATATTATTTTAAGGTCATTTATTTAATTTTATTGTGGTAGTTCACAAGTAAACGTAAACAACATTTAGAGATATATTCTTAATATTCTCTTTGATTCTATAAGACCAAGATATCTGAGTAACAATTGAGTATCTTTTCTTCCAGAATTTAGGCGAATTGCAAACACAGAAATAACATAAAACAGATATTACTTCATATGCAAATATTAAACTTTTACCTAGGTTCTTATACTCGGTAGGATGTGAAAAACATGAAATATTAAGAAACCAAGTCACAAGATAAATGTTAAAATTGTTCTTAGCCAGCTCTGTCACTTTAATTCTGTGTGCCACAGTTTTCTCCTCAGATAACAGGAGGAGTTGATCTATCGAGGGGGAGCCTCAGAAGTTAGACAGCCTAGGTTCAAATTGTCTGTAACACTCTCTGGCTGAGTATTTCTGGGCAGACTACTTAATGGAAGTCTCAGTTTCTTCATGGATAAGATAGCTGTAATAATAGTATCAGTTTGAAAATTGCTTAAAATAATGAAGGTAAAGCATATTGGCCCAAATGCCTGACCTGGGTAAGTGTTTTATAAAGTGACCTTCCTCACTTATGTGAGGCTTAACGCTCCTAAAGTGGATGATTGTCTTCTCTGTCAGTCCATTTTGGAGTAAGCAGTGTAAATAGAATTACTCCATAGATAAGATTTTTGTCATATCGATGGCCTTGCAATCACCAAAGTTCAATAGGGATTCTGTTTAGTTCTGTCTTGTCTGGAATTGTGTATTTTCTCTCCAGGCCCATTTCTGTATTTCTATCAGCAACCACAGTCAGTCTTTCATTTATCAGTAGCCATATTAAAACAAAAAGTCAAACAGCATATTCAGCTAATGCCAGCTCTCTTAATTCCATTAATAGAGCTCTCCCTATAAATTGAAACGGCCGTGTTTAGGTTGAAGGTTTTTTTCCTTTTTTCTGTGACATATTTTTCACAGGTTGAATTTTGGTCTCTGCTCTTTTCTTCTCAAGTTTTAAGTGTATTTCAGAATCACACACATTTCATACGTAAAAATTCTCATAATATTCTCTCTCTCATTTTCCAAGATATGAAATTAACACCCAAAGAATTGATTCAGTCTGTTCAGAATTACAGTTTGTGTTTGAGCCAGAAGTATAGTTTCTTGACTTAAATTCAAATGCCTTTTCTATTTAGCCCTTCTGTGTTACAAAAACTGGCATATTCTCTGCTATGTCAGAACACCTTTTCTGTACACATTTGATGACGAGTAAAAAAAAATAAAATAAAATATAAACCCCCCCAGTTTAATTATAAAAAGTAAACCATCTACAAAATTGTGGTTCATCACAAATGCATTAAATAGGCAGTGTATTTAAAAATTTTTAATGCAGGATAATTTTGAACACCCTTAATTGTTTTCTTCTTTCTCTAATTGTTTATTTCCCTTATTATCTTCACTCAGCATTACTCTTGATAATCCTAAAGGATTATAAGAAATAAAATTATGCTATAACTTCCTATTATTCTTATCAGCTGGAGCTCTTCTAATCCCAAAGGTCTTTTTGCATCTATTTATTATTTAAAATAAAATTACTTGTCCTTCTCAATGCAAAGTAATTGTTGGGTTTAATTATACAAGCAATTTAGACCATTTTATCTTGGTAATATATCTTGACAACTGAAGGGCATAATCTGTATGGAGTAATGGAGAATTTAGGGTTACTATCTCATCACTGCAGTCTACAGTCACGGATTGGAATAACTTCTGAGAGTAAATAAAATATTTTTCTTAAAGTCACAATTGCTGAATTTGAGAGTGGTAGAGAGAAGATTGTGGTAGGAAATATAGTCAATATGATTCCTGATCCCATGGAGTTTTCTGAGAGCTCAAAGGTCTTTAGTGTCTCCCCTTAGTAAGTAAATACCTACAAATGAAATGGAAAATTACTACTCTCACCTAGACAGTATTTTGCCTATCGCTATGTAGGCTGTGCTGCGCTGACTGGGCTATACAAAACATGTAAGAATTCAGGTTTAATAGTTTAATGTGATACTACTATCACAATTGGCATACATATTCATATTTTTCTGTTCACTGAAATCTACATAATGAATACTATGCATTCATCTTTGGGAAATATACATTCTTTTTTTTGTAATCTCCCCTAGAGGAATTGTGTAACAATGGCCCATTGTTTATTTGCCATTATTTTCAACATAGTTTTGACTATTTTGATAATTTCTAGTTTTGTTTTGTTTTATGTATACTCCTGTTACTTTTAAGTCTCAGCCCAATATTGGAAAATATGTTTTCTGCCATTAGCCTTCAGATAACAAGTCTTTTACTTACATACATTTGAAATTGAAAAAATGTTTTCATACTCTCAAAATCTTTTGATTAAATTTTACCTCTTTGAAGTAGCTCTTTAGCTATCAGAGTTTTTCTCTGATAGTATTGGGCTGCTCATAGAGAATATAGAAACAATGAAAGGAAAAATGACTTTTTTTTTTTCATTAGAGCAATGTTTGGGGTAAAAAAAAATAGAATTCTATTTTGAGAAGGAAACTTGTATAAAGAGTTAAATATCTAACCAAGAATCATTAGGTTTTTTTATTATTTTGATGGAAGGAACTGACAAAAGCGGTTCCCAGTGTACCTTCTGAAAACAAAATGCAAAGTCTTATTTGTAAATTCATCTCACCTCTACCTAAATATGTACATTATGTGCTCAGTTCAGCTGGTAGAAAGGGTATAAAAAAGTGTTTCTCTTTCAGCCATCTGTATGTTTTAGTTGAATCAATTATTTCTCATGGATTATTGTGTGTGTGCGTGTCTGTGTGTGTGCGTGCGTCTCCAACCTTACCATATACCAGAATACATTTTAGAGTGAGGATATTTAGATTTTTTGCTCTGATGGATACATTCTAACTGTGTTCTTCTGTGACTAGTTAAGTGAATTGCTCCAGGCATTTAGCATGCTGACTGTGAATGAGATGGTTTTTAACTGTGAGATTGAACTTCACATCTTTTGAGTGTGGAAGCATTAACACTCCAATAGTGTTAAGCTTCTTGTACCACCTGCTTCCCCTATTTGGAGTCTGGTGAGTTTTCCCATGATCGCTTCCACTGGCACTACTGACGACCCTGAGCCAATCCTATAGATGTCAGTATGACCGTATAAGTGGATTAGACAGCAATCTATACAACTCCCAAAAGAACATTAACTTCTAATTTTTAAGATAATTCTACTTATTTCACTTTCATTTTTTCATCATCAGAAAAGAAAGACCAGGAGATGCGAGCCAAATGTATAAAGTTCATCAGGACTGAGAGACAAAATACAGATTTGAGAAATTTCAGAAATTCACTTCATAAGTAGTCAAAAAGATGAAAATAGTGAATTTTTAGTTATTTATCAAAAATAATGATTTTCTTTTATGAACAAAACAAAATCACAGATTTTTGTCCTAAAAGTTAATTTTTCATTATCAAATTGCCATGGTTTAGTTTCTTCCTTTATACCATTCACGCTTGGTATAAATTCCATGTTATGTACGGTTTCAGACCTTAATTGCTAAGCATTAGTCTGTATACTACAAAGGGCAGCATCCAGTTCAGCTGCATTAAATAGGTAATATATTTTGTTTAAAGTTTCAATTAAACCCAGGGCCAGAAGATATATGGTCCCTACGGGGAGTGTGCACACTTGAATGTCAATAGAGGGGTTGCTAAAGGATCATGCCTAGGTCTCAATGTTGCTTACTTTCCTGGAAATATGATATGAGACAGTTGATTATATTTCATTGCTATTAAAACCACACAAGCCCACCTGTTACATTAATTCATGCTTTTTCCAGTTTTGTGGTAAAGTGAAATACTGAAGCCTAAAAACTTTGTTTTTAAATTGAATTATGAGGAAATGAATGCACTCAAATTAATACCTAATTATATCCTTCTTATTCTCTGAATCCCAAATTGTTTCATTGTGTTCTGTTTGAAAAAAAAAATGTTTTTTGAGGCTTCAATAGAGACAAATGGGGAAAATGTACATATTTTCACCTTTTGTTGGGCAATAGCCGTGAGTGAATGTTTTATTCAGTAGTAAATTGGTGTTGGATTGTATTTAGAAAACTGAGGTGATTTTTATGTTACAACTGGGAAATTCATTAACTAGATTGCAAAATCTGGCATTCTCAAAGATGTCAGCTTTGATGTCACTTAGCTAAATGGACAGGGTCATGTGAAAGAAGAAAATTGTGTGTGAAGGATAACCTTGAAAATTAATGTCAAGGAAATGAGAAGTTCTTGTTATACATATTTAGAATAGGCAACAACTGTGGGGGCAGAAAGATGTGGTACTTTTCCTCACCCATTAAAATGGCTGCCCCTGATACTCCTATAAAGGAGAGAGAGGTCCTTAAGTACAGCCAATTTATTTAATCAAAGTTTTATATAATTGGAGTCTTCAGAAATGAAGATCCAAAGACCCAGGAGAAATTATTTTTAGGCTTAGGTTTAAGGAAAAGTTGGCAATGGTATAGAAATACGTTTGAACAAAAAATGATGTGCTCTAATGGTCATAGACTGAAGGGGAACCCAGCAAAGCCTGTCTGTCCAGAATCATCTTGGTCTTCCTGTGTGATACTCCTTCCTGCCACTGACTTTGGGGCAGAACCCTGGTGGAATGAGCATCTTAGAGGATGAAGGGAGAAGGGAGAGACAGACCTTTCTAGGTCAATGCTTGCTTTGAGGGGAAAAGAGTTGTAATTTTATGACTCTCCCTAGGAAAGAGGAATTCTGATTTCGATGGAGGCAGAAGGTAGTAGCACAGGGAAAAGGTCAGAAAGATCTAGCTTCTGAAGTTCTTTTCAATCTCCTTCAGTTCAACTACTCAGCAAGCCAAAAAGCCTTACTTTGAGGCATTATTGTGTTCTGATTCTCAACAAGAGTAAAAAAGTGAAGTTTGAAACTAAATATATTACTAATTCTGAATGCTTTACTGTGTGTTTATTTAGATCTGTCATTCTTAATACATAGGAAAGAATTGTTTTCTACATAAAAATCTCATATAACTTTCCAAATGCGCTATTATTTAAATTTTACCTACATTGATAGAAACCGTTGTCTTATTTAAAACGCGTAAAGATGGACTACAGCATGCAGTGTTTTATTCCAGAATGAAAGTTGTTTTTGCCAACATGTTAATTATGGAAATGGGATTTTTGTGAATTTTTTTCTTAGAATCTTATTCTCAAGTATTCATTATAAAGAAGATAAATTTTGAATTTTCTGATATGCCTTAGAATTAACACCAAAATAGCAATTTATAGTGCAAATAAATTATTCATTGCCTATTATAGAGACATGCTGCTTGATTTCAGGAATGCACATGAGAATATATTCCTTGAAATGTTAATGGAAAACTGAAAAATCGTCCCTTGTACTCTTCTGACCCTCAGGAGGGTCTCTTCCAATTGTCTTGCAACTGTTTGGATTCCTTTTTCTCTGACTCCCAGTTTATTCATTAATTCTTTCCAGGCTAACCTAACTTTTAATCATTCTTCTTTCCTCTAATCCTAACGTTGTTTCTTTTTAAAAACACAGTTAACACTTCTTTGCTTGTTTTTAGTGTTTCTTAAGTATTCTAGTGATGTGAAGCTACTTTATTTACTATATTGTAAATCTAAGCAGTATAATATTACATTTGCGGGAAAGAATCCTCACCTACCCTTACATGAAGGTAAAACACACACACACACACAGGTTTCACACACACACACAGGTTTCACACACACACACACAGGTTTCACACACACATACAGGTTTCACACACTCAGGTTTCTCACTCCCAAGTTTTGGAAGATCTGAGCACCTAATAGAATTGGCTCCAACATTGGTGGATTGATCATTTTAGTTATTTATTTCCTTGAAAATATAAAGAAAATTGATTAGACTGGAGAACTTCAGAATCCCCAGTTACAAGCAGAGAAATGTTGACACAGGCCTCTGGCTTCTTTCCCAATTAAATTTTCATGGCACATCAGATGTTTCCTATATATAACCTCACACTAGAAACCAGGAATCCTTTTAACTTTCATTGAAGTTAGTCTATTTCTTGATGATTAGTATTTTTGACTTAATGAAACACATATTCACATTTTTTTCCTACATTTCCTTTGTTTGGCTTAAACCTAATTCTCAAGCTTCAGAGGCTCCTCCTTAAATTTAATGCTACAGAATTTACTGAAGTGTTACATTTTGAGCCTTTTCATAACCCTTCTTAATTTAGGATTTGGAAATATTTCATTTTACTTCAATCCCTTCATTTCAGAAGCTCTGATTGTTAATGTCTGTTGTCAGATAGGAAGTGGCCTCTTTTGTGATCGTGTGGATATTTTATTTATTTATTTATGGCTCTGCCCAATAGTCATTGAGGTTTCCAGTCAGAACCATTTTATCTGGGCAACTGGACTGTGTTATTTTGTAAGAATAACACAAGGAAAAGATTAAGATTGAAACACAAGAGAGTCATAAAATCTGACTGTTAAGAGTTACAGCAAGTTTGTGGCATAGATACATTAAAAACAAAAGCCAGACTCCCTAATGTTTCTATGTCAGTGTTAACACTGGGAAATAAGAAGTGAGAATTAAAATCACAGCAAGTTAAACTCTTGACATAATTCACCTTGATGTTTTATGTTTCTATCTGACTATAGATTCTAGAAAAAAGTATTATTTGGGGATTGCTCTTTAACAACTTACTTAGAAAAAATGTAAGATCTAAATCCAAGTTGATACATAATGTGATTATCAGTTGTATTGTTCCTTTTTTTTTTTTTTTTTGGTGTGTGTGTGTGTGTGTGTGTGTGTGTGTGTGTATTGGTACTGGGATCGAACCCAGGGCCTTGCTCATGTGAGGCAAGCACTCTACCAACTGAGCTATGTCCCCAGCCCCTCAATTGTATTTTGAGAACTCATTGGAGCCAAAGGCATCTGGACTTAGGTTAAAAGACAAGAAGAGATGAACAATTCTGTGTGTGATTCTGTGTATGTCATAGTCTAGTTGGAATCAGACGAATGTAATTGCTGGAGTGGATCCTATCGGTAGATAAAAGGGTGAGGGGCATTTGACTAAATGAAGAATTGAATACTAATTTCAATGGGGAAGCTCTATTTTGTAAAAGATCCCTTTATCAAATATATTCATAGATTTTAATGTAATAGCAATACATATTCCAAAAGGAATGTTATCAAAAACTTGAATAAAAGTTTCTAAAGTTTCCTTCATAGATTTAAAGGAAACTAGAGCCAAGAAGATTTAAAGAATGATGGATGAGATTTGCTCTCCTGGATTTTGAAATATAAAAAGAAGTTAGAGCGATTAGAACAATGTTGTAGAGAGATAAGAACAGGAAATCAGACAAATAATACGAAGAAGCCCTAGAAACAGATCAAAACTCATGTAAGGCTTTTGTAGATAATAAATGTGAGTTAATATTTATGAGGGAATGAAATCCTTATAAAAGTTAATCTGGGATAATTAAATGTCTAGATAAGAATAAAATTAGAATCTGGCCTCCTACCATAAGGCAAAATATTTCATATGGAATAAGTAGCTGATTTAATAATGAAACTATGTAATTAGAAGAGAATTCATATCCCTATCAGATAGACAAGAAATTTTCTAAAATGTAAGATCTAAATACTAATTGATACATAATGTGATTATCAATTTTATTGTTCTGTTTTTTTGTGTGTGTGTGTGTGTCTGTGTGTGTTTGTGTATGTGTTGGTGCTGGGATTGAACCCAGGGCCTTGCACATGTGAGGCAAGTACTCTACCAACTGAGCTATGTCCACAGCCCCTCAATTGTATTTTGAGGACTCATTGGACCCAAAGGCATCTGAACTTGGGTTGAAATACAGGAAGAGAAAACAGTCCAAGAATTCCAGCCTTATATATATTACAATATATTATATATATTTATTCTAAGGTTATACAAAAAGATGTGTTTTAAAAAGTTATACAACAAGACTATAATTGATGAAGTAGGTACAACTGGTACATGAAAATTTGGTAGGGTAATTTGAATATACAAATGAATAAATACTGATCCTGAATGAAAAAATGAAATTTTGGAAATCTTTCACAGTCTTATTTAAAATAACAGAGTGTGAGAAGAAACTTAAGTACTTAAAGGTGGCAAAATATTTTAGTAAGTAATTTTTTTTAAATGTAAATAGAATTCTTGGGAAAGAAAAAATTTTGTCATTGCCTAGCTATGGGTGATATAATTTATTCAATTTTTATGAAATTGTGATCTTTTAGAATTTCTACAATAAGAAGGTGAGATGTTTATAATTAAAAGACAAGTATAAATATAATAAAAAGGAATAATCAAGACTTGGTCTAGTTACACAGATTCAGTGAAATTCCTGAGTAATAAATATTTAGAAAATTATTTTGAGTACATCTAAAATTATATCTGGGATACACTGAAAATTTCTTTCTTTTTCACTAAATTGTAAGTGCCATGAAGAAAATAATTATCTTTATTGCTACTAATGTATTATTCATGACAGTTCACTTAAATTTGTAGGAAAGGTAACAAGAATTGTTTTTTACAAAAGCATTTGTAACAATTTCTTTAATTTCTAAACAATTACTTTAGAAGTTGTGAAAGGGGTAGTTTTGATAAAGGTAATGACAAAAGTTTAACAAAACAAAATCTATACTGAATTTTAATATCTGAATACATGCTCTGTTCTTTATATCTAAGTAGGAGCTGTCCAGTAATTTGAAACATAAGAAACAGTGAGATCTAGACTATTACATCATCAATAACCCAGTATTTTTTCCTTGAGGAGTTAGCCTTTGCCTGGGTTATTTGACATGGGGCTTTTTAGGGAGGAAGAGTGACATTATTTGTTCTACATCTGAAACTGGTTTACATCTGCCTGAAGCCAGCCTAGAGACATCCAAATCCCTTTTGTCTGTGAGTGAATTGGAAATAAATCTGGGTGATGAACCTGATCGCTATATCATCGCACAGCAAATCTTCTCATTCTTATGAAAGGACCTCTATTATGTCATTTTTTTTTCAGGATGGGAAGGAAAAATAGTCATCATTGCTTCTTTGCCCCTGGGTATTATAAACATTTTTTTCTGTTATTGTAAATTTTAAAAAAGTTACTGTACAAGAGAAGATAACTTAACCCTCTTTTCCCCACCCTATTCCTGACCAACTATCTTTCTTATTATTTTCTCCCTTATTGAATTTACTGAAATTTCTTTTCCTGTGGCTATTGCCTTTATGGGAGTTTTTACGGTTTTAATAATACAATCAAGCTTGACATATTATATACCTCCCTTTTAAAAGTACATCCATTTATGGCACTTTTGTTGTCATTTGTATAGCATGATGTAGTGGAAAGTGCCAGAGAAAACTCTTAATATGAATTCTGAATTTGGCATTTGCTTGTTTTTGATTTTGAGCAAATCGGTTAAGCTCAGTGAGTCACATTTACCTCATTTATAATATGAGACTGATGTTAATTACAGTATATGGATAATGTAAAGATAGAAAGATAATATATTTAAGATGTCTGTAGGTAGCCAATAAATAATGAGCATGTGTCAGGCAGCTTGACACAATAGGAAAACATCATGGCTTTAGAGCCATTTGGTCCTTTTAGGATGGCATTATTGTCCCTGTGCAAGTCACTCCTCATTGTATAACCTTCCTCTCCCTTCATAAAATGGATATGTTAGTCATTATTGTAGATTATAAATGAGAAATGTGAAGTTCTACCTTGCCAGTGCTAGCAACATAGCAAGTACTTGTTCTTGTATTATTTGTTGCTAAAATCTTTAATGAGTTGCCTTTTTAACACATCCATTTATCCCTGATTTATTTTTTTGCATTTCAGGTTTTGTATCTTGATTTTATTTTCACATTTATGGACATCTGTGTGCACGTGTGTGCAGATTACCCATAAAAACAATTTATGTCTTATATTCCACATATTTTCCTCTTAAGAATTGAATAACATATGTGTAGGAAGCATTTTTAAAGGTCATCCCTGGGTTACTATTGCTCTTCCTTATTCTTTTAATTCAATAGATAAGCCCAAGGCAGAGTGAAATGAATCTGATGGCCAATGTATTACAGCTAGAAAACAATTTTCTATGAGTAAGAGTATCATTTTCACCTGAGCTGAGAAGTTGGACTATTTGTGATTATCCTCCACCATCTAGTTAAAGCAATGTGTTGAGGACAGGTTGTCCTGGGTTTAAATTGCAGCTTTACCACTTAGCATGTTTATGATTTTTTGTTACATAGTCACTCTGCTGGTCATCTTTTTCATCTCTAAATTCCAGATAATGGCATTTCTTAATAACCAGTGAGATGCATATATAAAGCAACTAATACAGAGTTTGAAAATAGGTTTCATGTTACACTGTGAACAGTTGATTAGTGGGATGATGGAGTAATGTGTTAAAGCTTCTAATGAGGCTGAGAGAACAAGTTCTGCATGTCCATATGTGTAGAATAGGAAGAGTGGTTACACATAAGTAGGACATTGCCACTTGTAACTCGGTACTCCAATTCATAGTTCACACTTAATGTAGAACTACTACTGTCATCATTTGCTATTAATGTAGAACTACTATTGTCATCATTTGACAACCAAACATGTTTTCACCTCTCTTTTTATGATGGTGTAGTTTACAGACTGTTCTGAGAAATAAATAAAAATATATATGTTTGAGTAGATACATGCATTTTTGTTCATATTATACATTATTTGTCATCAATGTTTTTCTTTATTCTTTTTCTCTTCTTTCTTTCTTTCTTTTTTTTTAAACTAACCAGCCAAGCATAGGGCATTTAAAAGGTCAGGAGACTCAAACTAATTTAATTGATCAGACGTATTTGTACTGACAGTTACTGTGCTAATAAAAAAAAAATGTGACTTTTCAAAAGGTAGAGAGTTCTTCTTTGAAGCAAAAAAGTGACAGCCAATGTCGGTAATACATTAGCAAAGGGTTCTGTGCTTCTAGTGGAAAAGACTATAATGATTATGATTGGTTAAGCTATAAAGGTCTCTTTGGGAAATAATAGGTTACTAAGCTATTTCCTGGTGTCAGAAACTGAATAGCATCTACATTTCTAATATTTATTAAACTACAATACTTAAATATACTAGTCACATTAAAATATAACTTTTTCTATAAGTTGAATATCCCTCCATACTCTATTAAGAGGGAAAGGGGAATGACAATAACCAATCAGATGGTACTCTTTTGGCTTTATTTCCATATTTTTCTCCTGCTTGGTTGTTATTGAAATGCTAATAAGTTTTGTGGCTAAAATTTGTATAACTTGAAAGTAATAACCAATGACTACAAGTCCCCAGAGTAGCTTTATACAGGATTAAAGCTGAGCATGCTTAATTGTCATGCATTCATTGGATTTTCCAAATGAAACTGGTAAATTTTATTTACATATTGACATAATAATTATTTACAAGTCTATAATTATTGTAATATTATAATTTTTGTAAATTGACATTATTTACATATGCAAATATTCTGAAAAAAGTTGAAACCTAACACCATTGTTTAATCCCACACATTTTCAACCTTTTCTTAACATGGTTATATTACCTTGGAGGGTAGGATGTCACACCTCTTTCCTGTAGTCCCTATGTAGGGTTCTCCACTTAGTAGCTATTCAGTAAATACTTGAACTTCCAAAAGAATGAACGAATGAATAAATGTGAACAAAAAAGAATAAGTGTACAGAAGGAAGAACCAGCTTGTGTCTGAAAAAACAAATAGTGACAAAGGACCTGTGCTTAAGAATCAGATGTCACTAGGTTAAAAATCAAAGCTATACTACTTACCAAATTTTTAGCAATAGCTGTTTCACTTAATTTTCCAATCACAAAGTTTTTCATTTATTAAATTAAAGTCATAATGACTTATTTGGAAATCAAATGAGAAAATGAATGAAAGTACTTGCCATAGTATCTGAAATCCCATAGAATGTAAACATGATAATGATGGTGGTGGTGGTGGTGGTAGTGATATTGCAAATGCTGTTGAAAAGCCTGGTGTCCAGTTTTTTTTTTTTTATATAACTTTCATTATAAATTTAAATTTATTTTAACTGATACATAAACAACCTTAAGATTGTACATATTTATGTGGTACCACGTGTGCTGCGTCATATAATGTTGAAATCAGATTAAACATATCTCACTCCACGAACATTTATTATTTATTTATTTTTAAAACATTCAATTTCCTTTTTTCTCATTTATTGAGATGTTATCTGTAGTCATCCTGCTGTTCAGTAGCTCACTAGAACCTGAAACCTCAGTTTGATCTTCAGAATTCTTTTTCCAGGTGAAGCATACATGCGATTAAGCAAGCTCCCAGAAGCAGAGCATTGGTATATGGAATCACTGAAATCCAAGACTGACCACATCCCTGCCCATCTCACCTATGGGAAACTGCTAGCTCTAACAGTGAGTAACTACCTTCCTCACTCTTGGTTTTCTCCATGTGTATCTGGATAGATGTCTTTTGAGGTAGTGGTTCTAAATCTGTTAACTCAGGTTAGGACTTAACAACAGTGATATTATTAGAACCCTGTACGGAAATTATAGAATATTTATTATCCAGTATTTGGCCTAGATGAGATCTGACATGTGATTTAATGGAAAAAAACTAAATGGAGAACTCCATATATGTGATTACATAATGACTTTGTCCTAACTGCAATATATGCATAAATATTATGTTCTACAAACCAACCTTAGCCCTAAATTGGTTGTAATTAGAGCTAAATCTGATTATTTCAAATGACCATCATCATATAAAACTTCATAAGTGTTGGAATTCCATCTAATAAAATCTTCTATAAGACAAGTGGAGGATACCAGTTGGCCACCCACTGTGACAAACACTCTCTAAGGGCTCAGTTTTGTGAAACTGGTGTTAGATGAAGCACAAGAAATTGCTGATATTCTACCATTGTGAGATACAAAACTGGTAATTTTATGTATTTAAAAGTAATTTTCATGTCTTTATTTTACACAATAGGGGACGGTTAAAAAAATTAAGCTTTCTAAACTCACACAGCTAAGTAGTAGAATTAGAGTTTATTCCTAATATCTGTATTCACCTGATCTCTCCAGGTTAATAAAAATAAGTGCATATTAGATAAACAGAGAGCAAATGGTCAGGAAGGTGAATCCAAAGTGAATTCAAAGATAGGAACTAAAACAAATTATTCGGTGAAGCTAACTTGAAGAAACCTTTTAGAGATGGTACCATAGCATATCGTTAAACAGGATGCTCTGAAAAAATTCAAATACCAAAAAAGAAAGAAAGAGCTTTTAGAAATAAAAATATGATAACATAAACAGAAAAAAATAGGAAATAAAAAGTATGAAAAAAGACATTGTGAAAGAAATCACTGTGGAAGTCCCAGAAGGAACAGAAGAAGAATAGGAGATCACAACTCAGATTTGAAAGGTACAAATTGCTGTTTCTGTTTAGAGCATCCTAATATATCTTGTTTAATCCCTTACAAAAATAATTGTTGTACCTTATGGAAATCATTCCTGGTACCCATCCTGATGGGATAATGTTTCACACAATTTAATATAAGAATTCCTATACTTTTTGTTTTTCCTACTATCTAAGCTTTTGTTTTGGAATGAAAATGGGAATATTTTAAATTAAATTGCTAAATGGTCACCTTCAAAAATAACTATAAGTTACAGATTTCTGGATTCAACCCCCCAAAAAATGTTGGAAATGAAAAAAAAAATTGAAGGATTAATATACATAATTCTAATTCTGAATATGCCTAGACCATGGTACTGGATATAGAAACCATGTGTCTTTTTTTTTCAAGGCCGAATATTTTAAGTTTCCTATACCAAAAGTATAAATTTAAAGGCTGCTTTCTTCTTTTTATAAGTTTTAAAAAAATACACAAGATTTAAAAGTTTTACTTTACAGAAACATATGGAAGAGAAGGAAAGACTCATGTATTACAATCCAAATTTTTAATTTTTCCCCCCTCTAAGAGTTTTATAGTTTCCAAATTGCTGATTAAATGAAATACAAACTCCATTATGGAATGGCTTAAACTAACAAGGCCAAAACTCCACAACCATCTTTAATAGTTTCTTTGTAAATTAAAGATTTGGCAAATATCTGATCCCAGTGGATTTTTTCAGGGGGGGGGGTCTAATTATGGGTTTTTTAGCCTGGTAATATGCCATTAACCTAACATGACATTGACAAGGTGGAAAATGCCACACATTTGACTTCTGTATGTTTTAAATGTAGTATGAAATGGAATTGGCTTCTAGTCTTAACAGAAGAAGAATAGAAATGGAATTGTTGTGCGTTTTACCCTTTGGTCAAAAGTAACCAAAAGCAAACTATGTAAAATGGACTTGTAGCTATAGTAAATTTGTACTGTAGAGTAGGGTTTTTATATAAGAATTATATTTTTTTATTAGACAAATTAGAGAAAAATGATTATTAGTACTTTTATTATAGTCAGATTCACTCAATATACTTTTTTACAAGATCTTCTATAAGAATTCATGTAATATTTATAGTATTTAGAAAAGTTCAAAGGGATTTGGGTTTCCCAGAATGCCTTGGAACATTCTATATATCATATCCTTTTTTTTATTCCTCTGCCAAAAATGTCCTTTTCCTTTCTCTGCCTGTTGAAATTTTATTTCCTCTGTGAAGTCTTGCCTGTCTCTCTCAAGCAGTTATTTATATATATATATATATTTTCCCCTTCTCTGAAGTTCCTTTCACATTGCTCTGAGTATCATCAACATTAGCACTTCCAAATTGAATAGCACACATAAATCTGTGTCTGTCTTTTGACACTGGGCACAGGACAGGGAGTAAGTCTTTACTGATCGTTTTATTTCTTTAGTATGTGGCATTTCACTGTCTTGTCTTTTTAAGATGTTGAAGAGTTAGGTACAAGGCTTTTTAAAATACTTGTTTATCCCTAGTCTGACATCCTCAGTTCCTTAATTTATTTGACATATTTATTTAGATTTATCACTCCATGCCAGGCAGGGATGAGAGTGATGTACTGAGAGAGTAGACACAGAGTCATCTTCAGAAATGCTTGAAGGGGAGGGGACATAGAAGAGATGTGCATCTCGTGAATTCCTGTGCTTGACTTGTTATTCCACAGAATCTTGACAACCTTTAGCAAATATTATCTCCTTTCTATAAATGAAGAAACTGAGCTTCAAGGATTTGAGCAACATTCCCCAAAAGTTACTTAACAATTAAAAAATAGAATTAAATCCAACCTCAAGGTTTTCTGAATGTGTCACTGATTTTCAATCTATATTAAATAATTTTAAGTGGAATTTTTTTCCCCTTGGTATGCCTGATGGCACTGATTGGTGATTCTTAAAAATAAGTTACCATGTCTCCTCTACCCCTTTTTAAAACTTATTTTTAGACTTTGCCTTTAAATACTAATTTAGTTTGTGTGGTTAAACACATTTTTTTTTTTATTAGGTGTGAGAGGTCATGAACATAGGACTTCTGTTTTAGGCTATCGTCACTTTAAGATCCTACATTATACCTCAAATACAAATTTTCCAGGGTCCCCTGGGCAATACTTCTACATTAAAGTCCCTAGTAGCCCCCATGCTAATACAGTTGGACCCAAGTGACATCTCTTTTAATTTATTTGGAACTTTCATACCAATGTCATGTCCAATTAAAATACTAAACACAAGCTGAGTTGGAATTGCTGTGCTTAAAATCGTGATTTATTTCTTGTTTGAACTTTGTTACCTAGGGCTAATGCCATGAATTTAAAATTGGACATGCGTTAAGAAAGGAAGGAATAACATTTCCATTATTATATTTCAGATAATTCTCTAGTTGTTTCTAAAGCCATGTGACTTCTCTAGCTTTGTGCACATGCTTGCTTTTGAAATTTTTTTTTGTCTTTTTTTCCTGTTGAGTTTATTTAAGCCAAATATTTTGCAGCTTTTGTGAGCCAATAAAATTAATATTGATTTAAATTGTAATAAAAACTACTTGGCTGTTAGCTTATTTTCCAGATTTAGGTTAGTAGGAGAGAAGGAAGGATATTGGAGACTCCGACAGTGATTCTTGATACAGAAAACCTTTATTTTGGCTACTGCCTGGGAACAGTGAGCCAGACTTCTGTGTCTAGCCAAAGTTAATTGGGCTACATAAAATCCCAGTTGTGAAAGTACTTGAGGTTCCACAGAAAAACCCCATGCCGTAGGCTAAAGTGGTGTCAGTGTATCTGAAAGGACAGAGCTGTCTGTTCCTATTGATCTTTTATTATTACTATTTAGAGTTGAGTTGTTGTTGTTTCTAATTTGGTTTTGTTCAGAGCTACGATTTTTCAGTTATACCTGTTGACCAACATTGAGGTTGCTTTATGTGTTTTATTGTAATCACTGCACAGCCATGTTTAGATTGGAGAGAGAGGAGAACAAAAGGTAATTTTCCCTATAGTTCTTATTCACTGATTGTTATGCGTACAGCCAGGTTGCAAAATTAGTTCTTTGAGGAGCAAAGACATAATATCTCACTTTCCATGCTACTGAAATAGATGAAATAAAGAAGGAAGTTTAACTCTAGTGCAATATTCAGCTAAGTTTTATGCGGAGTTGCCTTATCTAAACTTTATTACTTACCATTTTAGAAATCATATAGTTATTGCTATATTATTTTTACTCTGACAAATAGTGAGTTTGATGGTTCATTTTTTAGGACTTCTTTCATCAATTCAAGATTATTTTTTATCTAGTATTAATCTTATAAAAACTCTAGATCATTATGCCACTAAGTGACAGAAATCCAAATCTCTCTAAAATATCCCAGAAATGTATTCTCCCTTTTGTACATCAGAAGTTATCATTAGAGATATTTTTCTTTTGCCAGATAGTCTCAGAAAAAAATTTTAAATGCTCAAGTCCTTTGACATTAAAACCTGTATGAAAAAAAAATGGCTATTTTGTATGTAAATAAATGTGTTGCAGTGTTCGAAAAGAAATATTTGCTTTTTATTTATTTGTAAATGAGATTATACTGCTTTTTGAAATTGCCCACATTTTATTTTTGTTATTTTGTTGGCTTGGTTGGTTAACTTTTCTATTTGGTCTGTAGTTTTTACTTGATGCAATTTAAATAGCCAGCCAGCTCAAGCCCTCATGATTCCTTGAAAATTCTGATATCTCATGTTTTTGGAGAGAGATAGCTGGAGAATTGACATGCCTCTTAAATAGAATGTGAGTCGAACTCAAATAATATTAGCCTTTACAAAAACCTGCATTGGATACGTATCTGCCGTCCCCAAACTATGTCTCAGCTTTCTTATAAGCAATGGTAACTCAAAGACCAATAGGGTATTTTCTTGACTTATTATAAGCATGGGATCACACATGATTTTGTAGACATATTTCTTTTTTCTAGTTTATAGTTCTTTATTTCTTAAAGTACCATTGATACACTGTGATACTTGACTTCATGACTTCCTGTCCTTAATTCTTTTAAGTATATCATATTGACTATCATGTAACAAAGCATGAAAATATTTGAATGAGTTAAACTCTGCTTTTGTATCTTTATTTTCCTAACTTGATAATTTCTAATAATCTATGAGGCAGTAGAAAACTTGAGTATCTCTCTTTGTTAAAACAGTTTCCTGGGCTGGGGTTTTGGCTCAGTGGTAGAGCGCTTGCCTCTCATGCATGAAGCCCTGGATTCGATCCTCAGCACCACATAAAAAAATAAATTAAAAATAAAGATATTAAAAAAAAAAGAAAACAGTTTCCTGGTTTAAGCATATGTTCACTCTTAGGGAAGGTGGTACAACCAATGTATATTTTAAAAACAAATGTCCTCTCATACATGATTGGGCCAACTCTTTTACAAATAGAGATTGCTTTTTTTCCTGTGGCATCTGGATATGGGTGGACATGTGCTCTGCTACATAGCATGCAGTTATTTTGCAGCAAACCCATCATAAGTTGAAAATATTATTAAATGAACTTAATACACCTAAAATACCCAACATCCTATCTTAGCAACACAGTATACTGTAGACTAAAAGTTGTTTTGTCTTACAAACGCAGAGCAGACTGGGAACTATGTCTTGCTGCCCAGTTTCAAGACAGTATCATACTGTGTGTTGTCTTAGCCCAGGAAAAGATCAAAATTCAAAATTCCAAGTATGAATGCATATTGCTTTAACACCATTGCAAAGTAGAAAAATAAGCGAAACCATTGTAAGTCAGGGACCATCTGTATGTACCTACACTCACATGTATGTATATTAAAAATGCCACACCTGTTCCACAATATTAAAGCAGTCATTTTTGCAGACTCATAAAGAGGTTCAGGAGCAGCCCAGCCATGCACATGTTCACCATCCTGTCAGATTTTTGTCATTTCTCAATTTTTTACCCTTATTACTTTAGAGGCCTCTGATCTTGTGTAGCGAGAAGAGCTATAGATTACAACCTAACAGTTATTAAAATTACATTTGTTTCAAACACAATTAATTCTGGGCTCAGCACCATTTGTTTCTCAAAGTCTGGAGCTTCTAGGATCATGTGAACTTGCCATTCACTCCATATATCTCTGGCATAAATCCCCATAGGTTGATTTCCTACCTTTTAAAGAGTTAAATATCATGCACAGTAGAGGGTGGCTCCTGGCCCTGTCTCTTCACTAGTCATCAATCACAGTACCTTCAGAGATGAGCTCATACTCCTCTGATTAGCAAGGTATCTGCAAACTAGATACCCATTTTATGGATAAGGAAGCTGAGTTTTACTCAAGGTAAATCTAGGTCTATGTCCAAAGCCTATTCTGTTATACTACCCCTTCTTTTTCCTTAAATGTAAGTTATGCCATTTAAATTACTCTCTAGCCTTTTGTTTACTTTATTATACTGTCACACATGCATGGTTAACTTCAAAATGCCTAAACATTTGCTTTGAAAAGAAATATTCATTCAGTTTTTAGATTTTCTTCTAATATAGTTCCTGAATGGGAAGGCATTTTCCATGCATATCTTTAAATGAAAAGAATTGTAGCATAGCTATTGGTGGAAGTATTTAAGTATCTGTATGTGTGAAGTAACAAAAAATACTAAGTGAAGTTTAACAGTGAATTTTTAATTCACATGTGGTATGTATAGATTGCCTCAGATTTTAAGGTTTGAAGGAGACATTGTGATATTGAAAACTGAAAGGAGTGGGGATAGGTTCTTGGAAGGTCAAGTGAACTTCAGTCTTTGACCTTTACTTGGTAAACATTTAACTGGTTGAAGATTGAATTGGAACTGGGGCACCTGAGCACTCACCTGCCTAGTAATTTATTTCTTCTCACAATGGAAAGGATAATTTTTTTTTAAGGCTTAAAATTGCAGGATTCTCATTTCTAGGACATAATTGAGGCTGTTTGTCAAAGTGACAGAATGAGATACATTCTTTAGTGTACACTGTAATTCAGTGTGCATGGCAAATAATGCTACTTTAGAGTGAAGAGAGCAATACGCAATAGGCATCACATCTAAATAGGACCCTTTGGTCAGTCTGACATTAGTCATGGGGCATAGACTTTAACATACGCACCGACCATCATGTAAAGCCATATATTATAATGTCATATGATAGGGAAATAGGTAGTGTAGATATAATTGATCAGTCTGAGACATTTTTGTCTCTGAAAAATAAAACTTGAAGATATTATCTACCATGCATTTTGTTCTACTTGTTATTTCGAGGGATAACAGAGCAATAGCCAGAAGACTTTCTGACTGCATCTGAAATTTACTTACTTTAAGCAGAAAATTAGTTATCAGGAGCCTGGTTTTATGTTGTGAGATTTCTTTGCATACTTCAAAAGAGATTAGCTCTGCAGATATGTAAGATTAAGTTGATACCTGTTGCTTTGACTCAAGATGCTTGCCCGTAGGGATTGGTTTTCCTCTTTTCCGTTTAGAATTCACATTCCCACATTCACCAAAAGTGGAAATTAACCTTCTCCACTCCATTTCCACTTATGTGGAAGAGGGATCTTCATCTGGTCCCCCTTACCACTTTATTTCTTTTTATGTGTATAAAGAATGGTTCTGAGTTTGATAAGTGCTATGGTTTGGATACGGTTTAAGTGTGTTTTCTAAAGGTTCTATGTTGGAAGATTGGTACTCAGTATCAATCTTAGATTGCTATCTACTCAGAACAGTAGTAGCTTTAAAATGTGGGGGCTAGTGGGATGTAATTAGGTTATTGGAGGGTACTGCCCTCAGAGAGTTAATGTAGTTCTCATGGTACCCTGGTTAGTTCCTGTTGTTAAAAAACAGCAAGACTGATCACCACCTGCACTCTGGCTTCTTGCCTTGCCATGTGATGTCTTGCTCTTGTGTCATAATACTGCCAAGGGTGCCTTCTCTGGAACTTATTACATACTGATTGGCCTTTCAGCCTCCACCATTGTGAGCTAAATAAACCTCCTTTTTTTTTAAAAGTATCCTGCCCCAGGTATTTTGTTACAGTGACAGGAAACTATATATTTGTTCTGAGTTTAAATATAACACTGATTCAACAAGGAATGTAACATGTTGTAATAGTCAGTTTTGCACCTATGAAACATCTAATTCGGGGTACCTATGAAGTAAAGAGAAATTTATTTTGGCTTATGGATCTGAATGTTCAGTTCTAAGATTGGGCACCAGTTCTTTTGGATTAGGCCTTGGTAAGAGTGGCATAACATGACAGAATTGTGTTTCAGAGCAAGGGGACACATCTTCAAGAGGAAGTAGAGATAGAGATTGAGACTAGGTTCCCTCCATCCCCTTTGAGGGAGTATCCCCAGTGACCCAAGGCCTTCTCTCTAGGCCCTACCACTTAGAGGTACACAGCATCTCCCAATACTGCCACTGTGGGGGCCAAACCTTTACATAGTGATCTTTGGGGGACATTCAATATTCAAACTATAACATTTCAAAGATCATGTTATTGTTGTTGTTTGAAAAGGTCTGGGGTGTAGCTTGATGGTAGAATTCTTGTCTAGCATGGTTCAATTCTAGCACCACACTGCCCCCCCCAAAAAAAGAATAAAGAATAAAATGAGGAATTAAGAAATCAAGAATACTAAAAAGATTTTATGTCTTCTATTATTGCATTGGTAGTTTCTATTAAAGCATTATTCCCCAAATGTACAAAATACATTCCTAACATATATGCAACAGAACATTGAGATTTAGGTGTTTAGATATTCTTTGTGTGTGTGTGTGTGTGTGTGTGTGTGTGTGTGTGTGGTGTTTTGTTGTGGATAGCCTCACAGATGCAAGGCAAGTGTTCTACCACTGAACTCATTCCCAGCTCTCGATGGTTCTTTAAAACAATCAGGCCAGATGAGGTGGCACATGTTTGTAACCCCAACTACAGGGAAGGCTGAGGCAGGATTGCAAGTTTGAGGACACCTTGGGCAGCTTAGCCAGACCCTGTCTCAAAATGTAATAAAGGGTTGAGGAGTGTTGCTCAGTAGTAGAGTGCTTGCCAAGCCTGTGTGAAACCCTGGGTTCACTCCTGAGTATTGGCGGGAAAAAAAATCAGTAGTCAAATTAGTATGGGAAGAGCTACATATTGTATTCTCTTCTTAAAATATGTATGCATATTATCCATTAAATCTCTGAAAGCCTTTTTGCATTGAAGGCTCCATTTAGTATATTTATTATAGAACAATTTTTTTTCAAGTTGAACTTCTTACCATCCTGAGAGAAATAACTTCTGCTAAATGCACTTCAGGGAATTTTACAATATATCAAACTGAAAGGTGGCAGGGCATAGACAGTACAAAAATTCTACAAATATGTATCAGTGAAATACACTTTTTTTTTTTACCTGGTTATCCGGTAGGCAACAAAGTTAGAGCAGAAACACCTGAGCTGTTGCTTAAGTAGTATATTTCTCATAAGTAATCAGTATTAAATATCTAAAAATTTAGTAAAAATGAGTGTGTTTCTTTGCTTTCCTCTCTGATGTGTAGACAGGATAAGAGGAGAGTTCTAGAAAATCAGAAATACCATCAAGGTCAGTATTTTGAAAGAAAAAGCTCTTATTTGTCTCAGGACAAGACCTACCTAAAAATAGAAATATATATGAATGAGTCCAAAAATGAGTTCAACGAACAGTTGATAATTTTATAATGTGTTTGTGGATGTATTTAGCATCTTCAGAATACTGGTAGAACTCACTAACCTTAAACTATACATTTTAAAGAGAGAATTTGTTAATGTTCAATCAGAGGCAAATATATTTTAATTCTTTTAGTTCTTGAAATAGCATTTGTTGATTGCAGTATTTAAAATCTTTTCCTAATAATATGGTATGTTATTTTTTTATCATACAATGAATAATACATGAAAGGAAACAGTTATAACTTTGTTTAAAGTTTTTAACATGCCCTTATTCTCCACATATAGCGTTCGATTCGTTAATTTTTTAAATTTTATTTTACAAATTACTTTCTTTGAAAATCTTATCAAACATGAAAAAGAGTATTATAAAGGACACCTATGTTTTTTGAACAGATAGGCAAATTTCTGTGGTATTTATGTCAGATTTTTTAGTACAATTAATTTTAAGTTTTTAAAGGACATTTTAGGTTATAGAGCTGCCATGAAGTTGTGAAGCATGTTCCTTTTGTCCCACACCCAGTGTCTCCCATATATATCAATATATTTTTTAATGTAAACTTTTTAATGTGCTGTTGCATTTGGTTTGCTAATATTTTGTTGATAGTTCTACATTTGTATTCATCGGGAGTTCAGGTTTGTAGTTTTCTTCTTTGTAGAAAGTAGTGACTTTGTCCAGTGTTGACATCAGGGTAGTGCTGCTATCATAGATAATGCAGGGTAGTACACATATAAAAATTAATTTGGAAGCATAGCTTCCTCCTCAAATTTTTGGAAGACTTTGGGAAGTATTGGTGTTAATTCCTAATTATTTGATGGAATTTATCAGCAAATCCATATTGTCCTAAACTTTTCTTTGTCATGGGTGGTAGTTAGATCCATGATTCATTACCCTTTATCATCATTGGTCTGTTCAGATTTTTTATTTTTTATTTTTAATGGTTCAGTCTTGCTAAGTTCTATGTATTTATCTATCTACTCTTGATTATCTGTTAGTGTATAATTGTTCAAGATTACTTTTATTTCTGTGGCTTCTGTTGTAATATCTTTTGTCTCATTTAAACTTTTTGTTATTTGAATCTTCTTTTTCTGAGTCTTGCTAAAAGTTCCTCAATTTTATCTTTTCCCAAAAAACAAACTTTAGTTCTGTTTGTTTTTGTTCTATTCTCCCTCTATTCTCTGTTTTTTTCTTTCTGAGACAGCTTAGCTGAGTTGTCAAGCCTAACATCCAACTCCTAAGCACAAATGATCCTCCTGCCTCAGCCTCCCAGGTAGCTGGGACTACAGGCAAGCACCACACCCCGCCCCTCTGGTTTCAGCGAAGTATTTCATAGGATTCCATTTTATTTCTTCTCCTAGAGTAACAAGAATAATTATGTTTAATTTTTTATAGTGTTTCCCCTGGAATTTGGAGTAGGCATTTTAAATGAATTTAAGTACACCTTCAAGTAACACTAAACTGCTTCATATTAGCATGGTTACCTCATAATGGAGTATTGCACGTTTTCATTTTACTCATATATACACTATAATCACCCAATAAATTAGTACTATTATTTTTTTAAAAAATAGTTTTCTTTCAGATCAGTGAAGAAAATATATTTTACTGTACCTTCATTTTTTTCTTTCCATAACACTGTTTTTTTTATAGATTCAACTTTTAACATATATCATTTTCCTTCTGCCTGAAAACAATTTTTTTTTAACATTTCTTATAGGGAAGCCTGCTGGTAATATATTTCCTCAGTTTTCATTTGCTTACAAAACCCATAGATCTTCACTTTTAAAGGATAATTTTGCTGGATATAAGTTTCACAGTTTCTGGGTGTTCCTCTTACCCCAACATTTTTAATATTTCACTCTATTCTCTTTCTAAATGGTTTCTGATTAAAAGTCTATTTTAATTTTTAGCCTTGTTCCTCTGTAGGTAGGGTGATTTTTCCAAGAGTTCCTGTTTTGTCTTTGGCTTTCTGCTGTTTGAATGTAACATGCCTACATGCAGTGCTTTAGGAATTTATCTTGCTTAGTGCACTCTGAGATTTATGAATCTGCATTTTGGTGTTTGGTGTTAATTTTTGCAGAGTCCTCCATCATGATTACTGCAGCTCAGCTTTCTTTCTTCCTCTTCTGATATTCCCGTTACCTATCACTGACATGTCTGGAATTTTCCCACAGGTCTTGGATGTTCTATGCTTTTCATTCTTTTTCTCCTTGCATGTCAGTTTGGGAAGTTTCTTTTGACCTCTATTCAAGCTCAACAGTTCTTTCCTTGGCCCTGCTGTGGCTTCTTATGAGCCCATCCAGGACAATCTTGATTTCTTTTACAGAGCTTTTGATTTCTAGCATGTCCTTTTCATTCTTTCTGACATCTCCCTGCTTTCATTGCCCGTCTGTTCTCTTACAGGTTGTCTATATTTCTACTAGAACCCTTGATAAACCATCGTTGTTTTAAATTTTGACGAATAATTCCAAAATCTGGCTCATATTTCAGCATCTGAATGGTTCTGATACTTGCTTTGTCTTTTTGGATTTTGAAATTTGGATTTTGAAATTTTTTGGTAGGATCAGGTCCTAGGAACCGAAAGGACATAGGTTAATCTAGCTAGGAATTGGGCATTGTTTCATGTTTTTTGTAACCAGAGGTGCTAGAGACTACACATTCCTGTTGTGTCCATATTTTTATTTCTTCAATTGCTGTTAGACTTCTTCTGATACTTATTCTCAGACTCCACCCTGCAGCTCCTTCAGGTGTCTACACTGTATTACACTTGAGCAGCTGTGTATGTGTGTGTGTGTGTTCTACAATAATTCAGTTCAATCTCGGTCTTTGTGTGGACTTGTTTCTCTGTCCTGTGACCCTCCAACATTCTCCCACTTATATAGCTCCTTCCCTAAAAGGATAGGTGGGGGCCGGGGTTGATAAATGAAGAAGAATGCCCTCCCTATAGCCATGGGCAAAGGCTCTGGTAAAGCCTTTCACCTGACAGAGTCAGTCTTTGTTAGTGGGAAGACTCTGGGTATAACTCACAAGATGATTGTTCCCATTTTCCCTGCCATCACCAGGAAAATATCCTTTTATGGTTCTTCACTCTATACCTACTCTCGTTCCTGGAGGTTGAGGAGTCCCTAGGACTGGAGCCTTGGGGAGTTTTTCTCTTGAGGCTAGTCCACACTCAGCCTCAAGCAAGTCTCAAATTTACCATTTTTGTGTCCCGAGTGGTTTTTAGTCTTCACTGACTTCTGCATCAGATGAGCACATCTCTACTAAGGATTTCTAGAATCTCCTATCGTTGCATCTTTAGGGTGGCAGCTTGTCTTTCAAATTCAGTTCTCTTGATGGGTCCAAGAAGAACCATTGTGAGTTTTCCAGTATTTTCTTATAAGAACAGAAGTGATGGAGTTTTTATGACCTGATTCCGATCTATCTACCTTCCTTCTTTCCTCCCTCCCATCCCAGAAAAACTTTGTAAGAACTAATCTCCTCCTTCCTCACACTCTTGACACTCTTTCAACCTCACTGGAAGGACTCCCTGTAGATTGATTAATGTTCCGAGCCTTGTTGTTAGCATGGGGCCAGCACGCTGTTTATCTAGGTCTGTGTCTTTGTATCAAGAATTATAAATATTCGAGGAACATGTCACATTTTCCTTTTTCCATGGCACAAAATATAACGTATGGTAGATGTTCAGTTTTGTCAGTATTTCAAAAGTATTGAAACAGATAAATTTGATCACAAAGCCTGAATCCCTTCTCAAAGAGCACTCTGTCACCTTGTTGGGGGATGGACCTCCATGAACATTAGCTCTAGACTGCCTGACCCCTTCCACCACTTAGCAGCTATTTGATCTTGGGCAACTTATCTAACACACACACACATGCACACACGCTATCTATTTGTCTATAAAATGGGAGAGAGGGTCATAGAAGTTAAATGAGCCCTTATACCTGTATTAAGCAGTTAAAACTTCGCGTGGTAGGCATGTAGTAAGATTCTGTGGACTCAATAAATGGTAACGATTCACAAGAACAATATTATTGTTATTGTTATGTCTTTGCATGAAAGAGGACATGGCTTATTATTTGACTGTGTCATTATTTGTGGTATTCCTTGTTCAGCCTCATCAACCATCAGGCCCCACAATATTCAACTTCTAAGTACCTCCTGAAGGATGTTATGTCCATTCATACATTATCTTTTCCAAATAGGCTGCTCCCTTGTCCGAGAATATCTTTTTCTTGTCTCTCCAGAGCAAAGTCCTAACCACCTGGGTTCAATCCACAGTATTGTAAAAATAAATAAATAAATAAACAAATAAAAAGGACTCAGCATGTAGCTCAGTGGTATAGTGCTCCTCTACCACATATAAATGTGTGTGTGTATAAAATATATATTTTTATTATAAATTAAGTATATACTTATTATAAATATATGAGAATTATATATTGTGTATTGGTGGGGGGGGCGGTACTGGGGATTAACCCCAGGGGTACTCCATCCACAGCGCTTTTTATTTTTTATTTTGAGACAAGATCTCCATAAATTGCCCAGGTTGGTCTCAAACTTAAGGGTGCTCCTGCATTAGTCTCAAAAGTTGTTGTGACTAGAGGTGCACACCACCATGCCTGACTTATTTTCAGGGTTCTTGTGATACTGCTGGTTACCTTGACAAGTTCTGTTTCCTTAAATGTTGAAGTATAACCTGAGAGAACCACACCCAGGCAAGCATATAAAGCAGGGTTTATTTAAAAGTTAGTAACGTAGACTGGTACCCTGGTATCCCAAGAAGTGAGAGCATCTTCCTCCTTATCTCTCTCCTTCCTTCATATCTGACTAGGCCCAGGAGATGGCCCAGGTGGGCAGGGGAAGGACCAAATGGAGTGACTCAGGCAGTAAGCAGTTCAGGAGACATTAATTAATAACTTATATAACTCCCTCTAGGGAGGGACAGTTCCTGGAACAGGTTACCTTAGTAACATGTTGGAGCCAGGGCAGGTTGTCATCTTGATAAGCATGGAGGAAGGGCTCTGAAGGCATTAACATTTCAATTCCTAAGGTCTCCAACTTCCTGGATCCAAATTGACCTCCACTTTCTTCATCCAACCCAATTGCCTATCTCCACTGACTGCCTATCTTTAATTCTGGCTTCTCCTGTTACATATAAAAACCTAGGTGCTAGCTCAATCCCATCATCAAAATATTATTATTATTATTACTATTACTATTATTATTATTATTATTATTATTATTATTATTATTATTATTATTTTCAAGCAGTGGGAGTTGGAACCATGTCTTTCCATAACTGTTGCTAGCTTGGTGCTTTCCACATAGTTGGTCTATAAGTGCTTGATGAATGACAGTAAGTTCAATGACTCAGAAGCAGTGATTGACTCTATTCACATGTGAGCTCTCTGACTATTGGACTGACATCACTGCTCACTGAGTTGATTCTTTTCTTATCTCCCTGAAAGTGAGTGCATCTCTTATTGTTGTTAGGTATTTTTGTGTCTGTCCTGCCCATGAGAAGGAGAGCTGGTATAGGATGTCAGCTCAGTCTTACTCCTTTTTTTAGATGCTGAAGGAGGGAGTGTTGTAGGACAGCAATAAATATTTGTTGTGAACAAACAGATTAGTTTGGTGTTGCATGGTAGAAGGAAAGCATGAGAGAAGTAAAACAGTTTTTTAAATGTTGGAAGGGATAAATGGCAAAGGTGACCATTTAAACAAATAGGAAATGCTTTAAGTGGGTTAAAGCAATAAAAATGTGAGAAGTTATTTTTCTCATTTCATTTTGTTGTTTAAAATTCTGCTGACAGAGATCTTCAGTATTAAGGAGTTGAAGAGTACTTTTAAAGGTTCAAGTGGTTGGATAAAAACATTTGGGGCATAAATGAATTTTACCCTACTTTTATCTCAGTAAAAATGATATAGTAATCCTCTAAATATAGAAATAGTGATCATAACTGGAAGATAAGAATGAAAGGACCCTAAATGGACTATATCCCTACTTGTTTCCTAGTCAGTAACATGTTGGCCACCCACCTTGTCTGATTGCCTTAGAAACTCAGAAGTGTTAAATATAGACCATCCACTTTAGAAGGAGTTTCTAGAATTTCATGCACAGTAGTGATGATAATGAACATGTGTTCTTCTGACAGGTGTAACAGAACACAGATAATTCCCTGTTCTTTTATTAAGTATGATGTATGACAGCCAGGAATAAGATAATATTTTATAGGAATTATCATAATATTTGTCTATTTTACCTGAAGAGTTGGCTTGGTATGTAGATTTGATGGAATGAAAGCAATATTAAACATTTTCTACAGGAAGTGGTTAGATTGAATTTATATTGATAAAGTTTATAGAAGAAGCAACCTTTTCTTGTTGGAGCTTTGCTCTAATTTTGCTGAATTTCATTGTAATTTTAGAAAGTATTAATTTTGCTTCCCAGTAGATCATTTACTCAACCGTAACACTAATTCTTTTTCCAAATATTAAAATGACTGTTGTATAAACTACTTTTAAGATGACTTTATTTGGAATTCTCCAAAATATTTTTGCATAACAGGCTGAGATTTCCAGATATTTGTGGATGAGTGGATTTGTTATTATTTTAAGCCACACAAATTCAAAACACTCTAAAAGATGACTGTGGATTATTGTACAAAATCTTCCCTAGAGATAATATGAATTTTTAGGGATAATAGAATTAAGTAGTCCTTCTTGAGGCCATGTAGCCTGTTCTCCTCATACTTCTCTAACTTCATTTAATCATTAATCCAGTTGGTCTGGCATTACCAAAACTGCCTTTTTAAAATTTCCCCTCCCTGTTTTTTGCTTGTCCTTCAGTACAAAGGCTATGTAATAGCTTCTTCTGAACTTTACTTTCCCTTCTATTGCCCATCTAATGTTTTTATTTTATTATTATATTTAAAAAATAAAAAGAAATATTAACATGCTACCTATAGTCCTTTACTTTGAGAAAAGATCTGTGAAATATGACAGACATGAATAAAGTTGTACTTTGCTTATCTAACTTTTTGTCCTATGAAGTGACAAGTCTCTGTATTTTGTAATAATCAGAGTCAAATACAACTCTCCTGCTTAGAATTTTAAGATTGGTAGCAGCTTAAACCTGAGCTTACCAAACAATGCCAACATTTCAAAGAGAAATAGCCTTTTAGAAAATACATACTTCTAGGGGGTAGGTAGTTCATGATTTCTTATATGTCACCAATATTTATTATGAGTTTTCCAGTTTGATCAAAAGCAAGCCCCAAGTTCTTTTAACATGGGCTTTGGTATTCTCTCTGCTTTCTTTTTTCTTTAAATTATTTGAAGATATTTTCCCACAGTCTTCTAAGACTTCTAAGTCTTAGAACAGGCAATTTGATTGATAACAAAGTACTTGAAATCACAGAGGTCTTCATGTAGGTATGATACAAGAATTCTGTTTTACATATATCCAGAATAATTATCTATGTCCATGATTTGCCTTTGGGTAAGTAGATTCAGGTAGAAAAGGTCTATTAAGAAAATAACTGCTGTAATTCCAGCAACTTGGGAGGCTGAGGTAGGAGGATCACAAATTCAAAGCCAGCTTTAGCAACTCAGCAAGGCACTTGCAACTCAGTGAGACCCTGTCTCTAAATAAAATATTAAAAAGGGTTGGGGGATGTGGCTCAGTAGTTAAGCACCCCTGGGTTCAATTGCTAGTACCAAAAAACAACAATAACAACAAACTGCTTTTTATTCTGTTTTGCTGTGCTGTGTGTGTGTGTGTGTGTGTGTGTGTGAACACTCACAAAGTGTTTCTGTGTTGTGCTTTCAAAATAGATTTTACTTCATTTAGTCCTTTTAAGATGTTATACTTTAGCTACTGCCATCCCTATTGCACAAAGATCATAATGGCTAACATTTTGGGGCACTTAGCATATACCATACACAGCCATAAGAGCTTTATGTGTACTTGCTCAGTTACTCCCCTCATCAGGAGGTATCATTATTATCTCTGCAAGGAACTGAATATCTGGAGACTTTAAGTGACTCTCCCAAGTGGCACAGTTCTTCTAGGATCATGCTCTCGGAGACAATCAAGCTCCAGTCTAATTGTCATGTGATTCTTTCTTTATACCAATGCTTCTCTTTCTATAACACATCTATGCTTTTGTTTTAAAATAGAAATGACTTTAAAAGATTTAATAAACAGTTTATAGATTTTTCCTCAGATTTCCAAATCCCTGAGATTTGCATTTTCCATGACAAGACATTATATGACTCAATAAATACAATCATTCCATTTTGAGAGGCTGAGAAAGTCCACATCTTGTTGTTGTTGTTGTTGTTGTTGTTTTTCAAAGCTTGCTCTGTATTTATAGCAGTTGTGCAAAATGTGATGTCAAGTTTACTAAAGAGCCATCCTATTTACCTCTGCGTTGCTTGCGTAAATTGTTCTAATGGCTAGGAGTGTCCCTTTGGTCCCTCTTGCATCTCAAAGATAAACCTGCCAATTTGGGTGACAGTTAAACTGCACGATGTGATGAACACAAGAGGTTGATGTTTAGTGTGTCCTGTGTCATCTACATCATGCACTTTTCCTATCAAGATCAAGAGGGGTCTTAGACGTTGACAGTGATAATTTATCCCTCAGCCAAACTACTATTAAATTGTCTTTCAAGAGGAAAAGAAGTTGATTCTCTATTCTTCATTACCCTGTTACCTCTGTACTCATTTTTTTTCCTGTTAGTGACCCACAATTTCTTGTGAAATTACACATTCTCTCTCACTGTCAGAAAGACAGAAAGAATTTCATTTTGTAATAATACCAAAACACATGTGTGTGCTTCAGCTGCACACTATACTGCTTGGACTTGGGAATGATCCAGTCCGGTGATATGCTTGTCATATGTATTTATACATACAGACTCGTTTTCCTGGCAGTGTGCCACCCTCTGGCTGTTGTGTGTGCTTTCCCCCTTTCCACCTAGTTTAAAGGTTCCTGTCATCTCGTAGGTCCCTTCACCTCTGGAAGTGCAAGTGAGTGAGTGTTGCTTACTAACCAACACTATTTTCAATAGTTTCATCTTTCTAAGTCATGGAAAATTATTTGCAGAAGGTGGCACAAGAATGATTAGCCTGGCCAAAAGTAGAAATTGGGTTACATTTGCTGTTAAATAACCTTATTTTCTCAGGTAAATGTGCTTTTAGATTGATTGTCATCAAATCAATCTTCGGAAGCTGCAGATCCTTTTAAATGGTGTTTTAGTAAGAACAAAATCTTACAGTTGGTAAGGTCCTCCAGAGTCACCACCAATCTTTCGTACTTTAGGCAAGGTACTTAACCTCTCCACGTCTCCATTTCTTCTTTTGTGAATGGGGTGTCTTAATAGAATCTCAGATGTGTTAGGAGGATATAATATTATAATGCATGAAAAATGCTCAAAACAATGCCTGGTGCATGGCAATGTATGTTTCTGTTCTTGTAGAATCTACAAAGAGAAAGTCAAGTTGCAGTAGGCTATGGCAAAAGACTCTTTGAAAAATGTGTTTTGGTAAGCAGAGAGGATGAGCGGAAACTTAATTACGCTGGACAGTTTCCCGTGGCCTTGTGCTGTGAAAGGATGTCTTTGTTAATGCCCTATTTGTTAAGAGTGTTTGGGGAGTGGAAAGCAGAGGTCACAGTAGGTCCTCACGGATGGCTTCTAACAGAGCCTAGTGGCTTCATCTGGTAGGACATAGATGTGTCATAAGAGCCATCATTTGATTCATCTGATGTAAGGAAATATCTGTAAGAGGTAAGTTAAGACTTAGGGTAACTAGAACTTCTGTCCAAATCAGGAAGGGAGTGCTGTTATATTCACATTGGAACAGTAGGCACAGACAAACGGAAATTACTTAGTGTTGGGGCAGGCCCCATAATGGCTGAGGCTCAGCCAGGCTCCCTCAATGAGACTTCCGGTGGGCTATGTTATGTTTCAGTGTGCAGCCAGGGCTGGGAACCGACTGTGTTATGGTTAGTCAAGGCCAGAAACACTGTGATTCAGTGTATAGTGTATAGACTCAAGGTCATAAACATTAATTTGTGAACATCCCCCTCCCCCGTGTAACCTGTTGGCAGTGTGCTGCTTTTGTTTGGCCTGCATATAAAAAGGAGCTATGGAAAAGACTTGATGAAAAGGGCTAAAATGGAACTGGCTGGGGCTGAAGCCGAAGCTGGGGGCTGGCTAATGGCTGCAGCCACCACTGAATAAAGCATATCTACTATCATATGTCTTGGCTCTTCTTCCACCTGCCGAACCTTGACTCTGTTTCCTGGGTCAGAGCCCCCACAAGACTCTTAGAGTCACCGTATATACTTTCAATGCCTATATGGTCTTAAGATCCTTCTTAGGTTATTCCACCTTTTATGGGCATCTTTCCCTTGAAAAGGTAAATAGATCATTTGTTCCAACTTGGTTGAGTTCATTGGTTACTACAGAAAATGCACTTTGGTTGGTTTTAGGTATCAGTTATTTTTCCCAGTCTCTTAGTTTCAACTGAGAAAACGTGAGGAAACGATCCAGTTCCTCCCTTATTGCGGACTGGAAACCAATAGAAACAACAGCAACAAAAAAAGGTGGGAGGAGGGCATGAATTATAAAATATAACTTTCCTTTCATCTAAACGTAACCACTCCTTTTGAATTGACTTCCATTTTTTTTTTTTTTCTCACAGAAAATCATAACCGATAGAATTCGGTTTATCCAGTTTCTTTGATTTACAACTAAAGAAAATGAAACCTGTTCAAATTGGTGGCTTTCCTTGGCTGTTTACCTGCTTGGTGTCAGAACCAGACTAGATACTTGGTTTCCATTATTAAATCCAGTGCTCTCTTCAGGACCCTGGTTAAATCATCAAAGAATTTTATGTCTAAATAAATTAAATAACCCTCTACATTCTTTATTGCTAACATGTTTTTTTTCCAAAAAAAAAAAAAAAAATGAAATGAAACTAGGGAATTATTTACATCTGGCTTCATCCTCTTGCGAGAGCATTTGGATTTGAGAGCAAGTGGCACCCTGCCAGTGACAAATGGAGGCATCGATATTGCCTTCCCATCATCCGCTACCTTTTATGGTGTGGAGGGATTTCTTGCTCTCCTTTGTGACCCAGCTGCAAAGCAGCTGTTGTTTGGGCTCCAGCCTCTCCACTCTAAGAAGGCAGCCGGTTGTAACCATTCTCCACTGTATTTGAACTTCTGCTGTGCAAGTGAGCTCCAACTGACCCTGTGGGGACCAAAGCAACCCCCACGCCATTGATAAACAGTTTGGATGCAGTAATTTACTGAATGCTTACAGATCTGGCCAGGACAAAGCAGCAGCACCTATTACTGCAACAGCCCAGCTGTTTGGACTTGTTGCTACTAGCTAAGATTTGAGGGCATTCCAGTTGCACAAATTGCCTTTGGACATTGACTGCTTTATTCATCTAAAGTTTTTTTTTCATGAACTTTTGTTGCCATCTTATGGACCATGGAATGCTGACAAAACCTATGATTTCTTCTTTTTCCTTGCAAAGACAACATGTTACCAATGGTGGTAGTAGGAAAGAAATTCTGAGTATTGCTCAAGCATGGAGATTTGATCACATTTGCTCACTGAAAACAGTGCCTTCTGTCAGATGGGCAACAGCGCTTCTCAAGGAGACTATATGTTTGAAGAGAATGTTTGGGGACATCCTACCCTCCAGAACTATAAGAAATGACTTTTTTTTTTTTTTTTTTTTTGCTGTTTATTTAAAAAGAAATGTGATTTTGGTGTTTGCTTTTGCCAGATATTTAACACTCTTCATGCATTTTTGACCACCTACTATGCATCTTGCCCTTAGCTAAGTGTTGATTTAACAATCCTCCTAAAGTGGTTTATAATTAGAAGAGGAGATTACGAATTAGAATTGGTAATTAAGGTACATCTGGTAACTGTCAGAAAAAAAGTAGGAATCAAGTGTTGTTAGTGTACCCAGGGGGAGGAGACTCAGTTTGAAGAATTCTGGACAGGTTTAATTTGGTCACAATAGTAATTGGAAAGTGTAAGACTCCTTGAAGGAAAGATCATTTTTGGTTATTTTCCCTCTAAGTTTCAATTGTAAAACATGGGCATTAGCTGGGGGAGTGAAGAACACCTGTAATCCCAGTAGCTCAGGAGGCTGAGGCAAGAGGATCACAAGTTCAAGGCCAGCCTCAACAACTTTGAGAGGCCCTAAACAACTAAACAAGATCCTGTCTCAAAATAAAAAACAAAAAGGGGCTGGGGATGTGGTTCAGTGGTGGTTAAGAACCCTGGGTTTAATCCCCAGTACAAAACAACAACAATTTCAGGAAACCTAAGTTTTGTTTTTTTGTTTTGTTTTGTTTTTGCTCTGTTGTGAATTACATTTTGATTTTCTGTGTCTCCCTCCCGACAAATCCTTATTGTACTGACAGGTGGCTTCACAGACAGATCCACTGAGCTGTCTGTAATTACTGTGTTGATTTTCTCACCTTCTCCACTTCCACCTGTTAACTTCTTGCTTTCAGACCTGGTCAGTCTACCTTACTGAGGTCACCCATGATCGCTGTCATTAAATCTAGTGGGTATTTTTCAGAATTTGACACGGTCGACTACTACTGTTTTCTCCAAATGTTTACTGTTTCACCTTGGTTTAAGCCTCTTGATTCAACCCGATTAACAAATTACATTTTGACATCTCCTGTATCTCATAGGTACAGTAATCTCCACAAGTCTTAAGAACGAGCTGACAATCTTATCCTCTAAACCAGGTTCTCCTGGATAATTTAATACCTTCCCTTCATCACAGTCTGAAACCCAGGGGTCATCCTTGTTCCCTGGGTCTCCTTCATCTCATCCCCTCCCTCTCCTATCTATCATTCTGGGTAGATGACCAATTCTGTGTTTTCTCTCATGCTACCCTCTAATCTTTGCTTCTCTTCCATCTGCCTTTGTCCTTCTGTTCCCATTAAACCTGTTATCCTCACTGTCCTGGGAGTGATATTTACAAAGCATCAGACAGCATCTTCATGTGACCTGTATGCCAGGTGTGCTGTGCTCTGCCCTGCTTCTCACAGGGCTCAACCTCACGCCTGCCTGCCTCACCCACTCTAGAGGTGTTTTTGAATTCCTGACACAAGTATGTTATCTTTGCTGTGTCTTTTGACTTTCACATCAAGCATCAGTTCCTTAGGAATCCTTGTTGTAATTGACTTGTTCTAACCACCTGCTATGGGTCAAACTCCCATCTCTTGTATTTGTCATAAAACAGCTGCAGTTTTGTAAGCTTCGCCAGGGAAGGAGTTGTGTCTGTTCTTCTAGACCATTTCCATCCCACTTAAAACAGTGCTAGGCATATGATAGGTGCCCAATAAATGTTTGTTGAATTAAGAGAGCCAATCAATAAATGTAATGGATTGCTGAAATTTCATTGTTTTAATTGAAAGCAGATGGATCTTTTTGTTTTATAAGCCCATTTTTAGTGTCTAAAAATGACCTATTCTAAAATTTAAAAATATTTGCAAAATTTAAAGTAAAAAGTTTGTATATATTACCTGCAGTCTAATATAAATTTGATTTAAACAGAATTTCTACTTACTTTACCTCAGCTTTCTTAGACATTCTAATGAAATGTCTGAGTACTGTTCTAGTCAACTGAGATACGGATGGGTATGGGTTATGATGTGAGGTTGCTGTTAACTTGACTTTGTAGGCAACACAATGTAAGAGCCAAAGTAATTTGCCCAGGTGGAGTTTAAGATGTGGTTGTTTTCTATCAAATTAATTATCTCCACTGAAATGTTATTACAGTATGTGTGGATGATTCCTTTAGGCTTGAAGGAAAAATATACAAGTGAACAGATGTAGAAAGAAAATGAAAATTGTAACATAACAGGAAGTCTAAGTAAGCTAAACACCTCAGTTATGTACTCTTTATAATAGTAATTTTGTATTTCTTTCTTAAACTGTAACTTTATTTAACCTACTCTGAATGTCAAAGCTATGTAAGAAGCAACAGTTAAATGTGAATTTTAATATACTCAGATATTTTAAATACTTCTTTATGAAAGACAAGTTTCTTATAATTTGAGTTGGTTTTTGAAAATGGACCTGTGTGTTGATATTTTATATTGCTTTTTAATAGTTTTTCCTCTTTAAAAAAAAGTAAATCAACAAATACATGAAAAAATGCTCACCATCTCTAGCAATCATAAAAATGCAAATTAAAACTACTCTAAGATACCATCTCACTCCAATAAGAATGGCAGCCATTATGAAGTCAAACAACAATAAGTGCTGGTGAGGATGGGGGGTGGGGAAGGTACACTCATACATTGCTGGTGGGACTGCAAATTGGTGCAGCCAACTTGGAAAGCAGTATGGAGATTCCTTGGAAAGCAATATGGAGATTCCTTGGAAAGCTGGGAATGAAACCACCATTTGATCCAGCTATTCCCCTTCTCGGACTATACCCAAAAGACCTAAAAAGAGCATACTACAGAGACACAGCCACATCAATGTTTATAGCAACACAATTCACAATAGCTAGACTGTGGAACCAACCTAGGTGCCCTTCAATAGGTGAATGGATAAAAAAAAATGTCGCATTTATACACAATGGAATATTACTCAGCACTAAAAAATAACAAGACCATGGTATTTTCAGGGAAATGGATGACATTAGAGCAGATTATGCTAAGTGAAGTTAGCCAATCCCTAAAAAAAAAAAAAAATGCCGAATGTCTTCTCTGATATAAGGGGAGGTGACTCAAAATGGGGTAGGGAGGAAGAGCATGAAAAGAAGATCACCACTAAATGGGGAATAGAGGTGGGAGGGAAAAGGAGGGAGAAGGGGAGTTGCGCGGAAGATGGAAGGAGACCCTCATCGTTATACAGAATACATGTATGATGTTGTGAGGAGAAAAAGAGAAAAAAAAGTGTGTCACATTAGATTGGATAGAGAGAAATGATGGGAGGGAAGGGGAGGCGAAAGGGGGATAGGAAGGGCAGCAGAATAGAATAGACACTATGATTGCTGTATGTATATAGGTGATTCTATGACCAGTGTGATTCTGCAATCTGTACAATCAGAAAAATGAGAAATTAAACCCCATCTGATTCAAATGAATGAATTGCCAAGATCATTGTAATGTCATATGTAGCTAATAAAGAAAAGTAAGTAAATTAGTTTTGTTTTTCTTTTTGTTCCTTAGTATTTTAGCAAGTTTACTCCCTTTACTTTCTTCTTGTGCAAGTTATCAGATATCTATTGTTCTTATTTCCTGCCAGTGGCTCCCTCTCTGGTCAGTCTTTCTGGATTAGTCCTCTATATTTTCTTGCCCTAGCATCGCCATCAAGCAGAACTCCAATACTCTACTGCACATGCATGTTCTTCCTGACACCAGCTCCCACAAAATCTTTCCCATGTAAATGAATAATACCTGCATCCATCCCATGTGACAAGTAAAAAACTGTAGTCATCCTCAGTTCTTCTTTAACGCTATACCTACACCTGATCCATTGGCCACTACTCTTCAAAAGCCCATCCCAAATCTAAACACTTCTCACCACTTCCACTGTTACTACCCTAGCGTATGCCATGGTATTAACAGCCTCCTGAGTGATTTCCCTCTTGTCTCTTGGCCCCTCCTCCTGTTAGTGTTACACCCCAAATCTGGAGGGTTGTTCTATTTTGTTTTAATATAAGTGAGATCATGGTGTACCCCTACTTAAAATCCTCTGTGGTATTCCTTTCTCATTCCAAAGAAATTCCACTGCCAGCTCTAGCATCACATATACTAAAGTTGAAATGATCCAGAGAAGATTTGCATGGTCTCTGTGCAAAAAAAAAATGGCACACAGATGTCTGGAGTGTCCCATATTTATGCAGTTTCCAGAGATTGCTGGTTGCTCGTTAACACTGATGAAAACATGAATCAAAATAGCATGTGGCATCCAGTATTGACTGGTTTTTCCCTACTGAAAAATAAAACCAGAAAAAAAATCAAAAATTACAAACTCCTTGCAATGCCTGGTATGTCTACACCCTCCTCTCATACTTCTTTCCTAGGATTTTAGTGGGATTTATGCCACTGCTTCCATATTGTTTGTTGTTGTTGTTGTTTTATGGTTTTTCTGAAAGGTCCTAACACTCCAGACATGCCAGATCTTTTCATGACCTGGTCACTCCTTTTACTTGGGTCACTTCTCAAAAACTAAAGGCTGTTCTTGGTCACTTTATCAGACATAATCCCCCCCATCCCCAACCATGGAGAATTGCTCTTTCTATGGATCCTGTGTTATTTTTCACCAACACACTTAAGAGTGATGTGTCACCTGTCCGTGTATTAACTATCCATTCTGCAGCCAGAAAGGAAGCTGCATGAGGGCAGGAACTACCTCGATTACCAAGACCTGGAACACAACCTGCCATGTGGCAAGAACTTAACCCATTTCTATGAAGTGAAACCCACATCCAGGAACCCTTCTCTTTCTCTTCTCAGTAGAGTTGTTGTACTGTGTTGTTGAGACCCTTGGCTTGACTTTTTTTTTAATCTCTCTACTCTAGATGTGTACTTCTCCCCTATCAGTCTTAAAATACCAAGGGACCAACCCTTTCCTTCACCTAGTGTTGAAACTCCAATAGTAAAATGAGCCAGTGGCATAGGTGGTGCCACCAAGAGAACGCAGTGGAGCTGTAAACTTGTACTGCAGCCTGTTTGGTTCACTTGGCAGTGGATCGGGAAGATCTCTTAGGGATTAAATAATTTTATACAAAAATTAATTTAATAGATACACAGTATTTCAACGAAATGACACAGGTTAATCCAGTCCATACTGATGAACATTGAGTTTATATGAACAATACTGCAGGGAAAATAAACAGCAATTTTGTCATATTTACATGTGTTTCCTTAGGACCAATGCCTGGAAATAATATTGGTTTGCCAAAATGTGTCTGATTTTAAAACTTTTGATACATGTAAAATTGCTTCCCAGAAGGATTTTTTTACGTTTTACTATATTTCAACAATGTGTTATAGGAGTGCCCCTTTTTATAACCTCTTACCATTATTGAGTTCTCTCATTTTTTACAACTTTATTGATATATGAATAATATCATGTTAATGTATTAACTTATATGATAGGCTAATTAAATGTTGCATATGTTTAACATGTTTCCATAGGGATTCTGGTTTTTTGTTTTTGTTTTTTGGTATTTGCAAACTACTTCTTTGTGCCCTTTGTTGATGTAACATGTCTTATCAGACAACAAATGCAGCAACGTATGCACAGTATACTTGTCCTCTTTGAGTGAACTTCCCTCTGTTGTAGTTTATCAGCTATTGCATTTCAGCTTGGTTTGTGACTCCTTTTTCGAATGATTCCCAGTTTACCTACCTCTTCTGAAGACTTGGCTATAAATTAGAGATGGCCATGAATTTCTTATGGGTTAATTTTATTAGAGTGGCTCACAGAAATGGAGAAAATGGATTATTCACTAGTGCAAATTTATTACAAAGATTTTTTTATTTTTTAAATAAATTTTTAATATTTATTTATTTATTTTAATTCATTCTGATTTAGTTATACATGATTATAGAATGCATTTTGACATATTGTACACAGATGGAGCACAACTTCTCATTCCTCTAGCTGTACATGGTACAGAGTCACACCGCTCATGTAATTATACATGTATATAGGGTAGTAATGTCCATCTCATTTCATCATTCTTACTACCCCCATACCTCCTCCCCTCCCCTCTGCCCAATCCAAAGTTCCTACATTCTTCTCTAACACCCCCCCCACCCCCGATTATGGATCAGCATCTGTTTACCAGAGAAAACATTTGGGCTTTGGTTTTGGGGGTTTGGCTTAATTCGCTTAGCATTATATTCTCTAGCTCTGTTTATTTACCTACAAATTTTATAATTTCATTCTTCTTTGGGGCTGAGTAATGTTTCTTTGTGTATCTATACCACATTTTCTTTATTTATTAGTCTGTTGAAGGGAGTCTGTTAGGATAGCTGGTGCAAATATCCACAACAGAGACATCTCTGAGTCGAGCAATATGGCAGAGAACATCTGTCAGGCCGCCCTTCTGCAAGACGCAGCAGCCTGCTGGAAAAAAGTTCTTCACTATAGTCATGTACAATGGAGTAGTCAAAAATTAACCCATCTGGTCCTGTGATTGTTACTTGAGGTCTTTGTTGTGGTTTTGGTAGTTAGGGACTCTTTGGGGGTTGGCCTAATGGGAAGTCATGCCTGGGTGGGAAGATGCTGATTTACAAAATTGGAGTTACTTTGGCATAAGGACGGACCTAACAGCATCTAGAATGGTTCCACAGTTTAGCTGTTGTGAAATGAGCTGCTATAAATATTGATGTGACTGCATCATTGTAGTATCCTGATTCTAAGTCCTTTGGGTTTAAAATGAGGAGTGGGATAGCTGGGTCAAATGGTGGTTCCATTCCAAGTTTTCTGAGGAATCTCCATACTGCTTTCCATAATGGTTGCACCAATTTGCAGTCCCACTAGCAATTTATGAGTGTGCCTTTTTTCACCCTTGCCAATACTTACTGTTGCTTGTATTCTTGATAATTGCCATTTTGACTGGATGAGATAAAATCACTGTACTGTCATGTGTAACTAAGTAAAACAAAACAAAGCAAAACAAAACAAAAAAGAAGTCAATACTTCAAGGATGGCTCTAAATATTTGAATTATCACTATCAAAATCTAAGACCCTAGAGTTTTATGATTACCTTTTAAGACTATTAGAACCTTAAAAAATTATTAAAGAAATGAATGTGAATATGCGAAAAAAAAATTACTGTTGCTTTGTAGTATAGCTTGAAAATGGTAGTATCATGGCTTTACATATCTTCTTTGTACTTGTGATTGAGTTAGGAATTTTTGATGGTCTCATATGAATTTTAAGATTGATATTTTTATATGTATGAGAAATATAAATGGAATTTTGATAAGGGTTCTATAGAATCTATAAATTACTTTGAGTAGTGTGGTAATTTTAATCACATTAATGCTTCCAATGCATGAAAATGGGATGTCTCCCATTTTTAACTATCCTTTCAATTTATACCTTTAAGTTTCTGATCATGATGAATATGGTAATTAGCTTTATTTACCTCTTCCACATGTGTTAATAAATCATAATACCACTTCGTGTGTAATCTGTCAATAAACAAAAAAAGGCACAGGAAAAAAAAAAGAATTGGGTGATCATCATAGATTAAATTTATTGAATGTCAAAAAAAAATCTTACAACCAGAGAATTGAAATGTTGCATTCCATTTGTGTACGATGAATTGAAATGCATTCTGCTGTAATGTACAACTAAGTAGAACAAATAAAAAAAAAAAGAAAGAAACAAAAGAAAATAAAAAAAAATCTTAGAGTAGTTTTGATTTGCATTTTTCTAATGGCTAGAGGTGTTGAACATCTTTTCATAAATTGGTTGATCAATTGTATTTCTACAAAGATAATTTAAAGGAACTGCCAGGTGAAGAGATACATGGGAGAGGGTGGAAAGCAATGTCTGTCCTACTGGAGTTGTACAGCTGCACCTCCCTCCTGTCACATATATGTATTCTTATTCACCAATCCAGAAGCACCTTGAATCCCATAGTGCAGGAATTTTTATTAAGACTTATTATACAGGCATAATCATTTAACTTCCAGCCCATTTCTCCTTCCTGGAGAATCAGGTGGGGGTTTAGGGTGAGTGGCCAAAGGTTCCAAGCTTCCAATCATGTGTTGGTGTTTCTGATGATCTACTCCTATCCAGGAACCCACAAAGAGTGGCCTCATTACAACAAAAGATGTTCCTGTCACTGAGGAAATTCCTAGGGATTAGTACCTCTGTGTTAGGTATCAGGCTTAAAAGAGAAAATGTTAGAACAAAATGTTCTTTGAGCCCCTCCATTACTCAGAAAATTAAAAGATTTTAAGAGCTCTGTGCCAGGAAATGTTCATAAAGGGATGTGTGTGTGTGTGTGTGTGTGTGTGTGTGTGTGTGTGTGTGTGTGTGATTTATATATTATATATTTGTAATATATGTAATCAGAAATATATTACTTGTAACATATTATAAAATATTGTAACATAAACCACAATATCACCATTTATATATTTAAATAGATGTGCACATATAATGTATATCCACATAAAGTAATAGAGTGATGCAATAATTAAAGGTCCTGGTAAGTCCTTCAGGTGTCATTCAGTAGAATAACAGTTCTGAGCAGTTATATTATGACACATTGTAGAAGGTGATGGATTTTGTTCTGAATAATTTGTCACTAAAAGTAAATACAAAAGTATGAATATAGTTTACTAAAGCCATAACAGTGTAATTCTCACTTGCTTATTCCTATGTGCTTTCTTAAGGGAGGTTTCCAGGAATGGCTGGTGGAGTTTGTGGGTGTGTGAGTATGTAGAAACCTGTATGTGGCTGTTTTTATATTTCTGTGTTTTGTAGTTGGAAATAGTGTTGATCGCCATTGGGTGGGATACTGTTTGCTTTCTGTATCCCCTCACTAGGCTCCTATTTCTGAGTTGTGGTAGTAGTAGCATAGTTTAATAGGAAAACAAAGTAAATTAGCTGGATACTGATCCCACACTGTGGAATAGCAGCAGAATGTTCTTTGATTCGTGGTATACAAATGGAGCACAGTTTTTCACTTCTCTGGATGTACATGAAGAAGGGTCACACCATTTGTGAAATCATACACATACCTAGGATAATGATGTCCATCTCATTCTACCATCTTTCCTATCCCCATTCCCCCTCCTCAGCCCTCCCTCCCCTTTACCGAATCAAAGTTCCTCCACTCATCCCATGCCCCCCTTTATTATGGATTAGCATGAACTTATCAGAGAAAACATTTAGCCTTTGGTTTTTTGGGGATTAGCTTGCTTCACTTAGCATGGTATTCTCTGACTCCAACCATTTATCTATAAATACCATAATTTTATTATTTTTTATTACTAAGTAATATTCCATTGTATTTATATATATATATACATATATATGTATATATATATAATCACAGTTTCTTTGTCCGTTCATCTAATAAAGGGCATCTATGTTGGTTCCACAGTTTGGCTGTTGTGAATTGTGCTGCTATAAACATCAATGTGCTGCATCTCCATAGTACACTGTTTTTAAGTACTTCAGGTATAGACAGAGGAGTGAGCTAGCTGGGTCAAATGGTGGTTTCATTCCAAGTATTTTATGGAATCCCCATACTACATTCCAGATTGATTGCACAAATTTACAGTCCCACTAGCAATGTATGAGTGTGTCTTTTCCCCACATCCTCACCAACACTTGTTGCTGCTTGTATTCTCAATAACTGCCATTCTCACTGGAGAGAGATAAAATCTTAGAGTAGTTTTGATTTGCTTTTTTTTAATTACTAGTGATGTTGAACATTTCTTCATAATATTTATTGATCAATTATATATCTTCTGTGAAGTATCTGTTCAGTTCCTTAACCCATTTTTTGATTGGGTTTTTGTTTGTTTTGGTGTTAAGTTTTTTGAGTTCTTTAGATATCCTGGAGATTAGTGCTCTATCTGATGTGCATGTGGTAAAAATATGGTAGGGTGGAGGTTTCATTGTTGTTTTTCATGAGTTTCAACAATATTGTCTTCTGTATGGTTTTAAATAATTAGTGGCATTCCTTTTTCTTGGTTTCTGAACCACTACCCATGTCTAGACACCTATCAATACACACAATGTATGTTGTATATGTATATGTTGTGCTTGTTGTAAGGGGTTTGTTCAGCCTGTGGCTCTTCCATAATACTTGCTTATAGGAAATGCTGATTTAATATCAAAGACACAATGAAAAAATCTGCTAAACATTTTTTCTTCACCATTTTCTTAATTACTGTTTCCCTAAAATTGTGATAGTTGAAACTGTAAATTTAATTAAAGATAATATTATCTCCCAACAATCCTGACCCCTTCATAGAAATTAGTGATTTGTTTACCTGATTGACTTATATGGTCAGTTGGTTTATTATTTTATATATTCTCAGGAGAGTTGTCTTTTCATCCTTATTATTTGGCAGTTAGTTTTTACTAAACAAATAGTGGTCATATGTCCTCCACCCATCCCCAGAAATAATGTTCTACATGTCCAATTTCTATCTAGGAGATTATAGGACTCATTTCTTTTAATAACAGTCCAGTGAGCAGACAAAGACCACTGTCTTTGAGTACTGATGCATGTTTTTAAGGCTTCATACTATTGTTTTGTCAATGAACAAGGGTTTTACTACCCAGTTTATTGTGGCATTGATAAATGAACCAGTTCCTTCTTTTCCATCCTTAAAAATTTAAGAGGAAGAAAATTCAGAGCCCCTTTTTATTTGTATATAAAATCTTTATATATTTTTTTTACCAAACAATAGCTTATATTTTGCATCTTTCTTTTATTATCCTCTTCTGCAAGTTCTTTGTATATTATTTTCTGGAGATGATTTAAAGAATGACCATGTTTTCTTAGCCTGTGTATATTAACAAAACTTACTATTTGTCATTCATAGCTCTTCATTCTGTTGCATATTACCTGTGTGTATCAAATAATAGTTAACATTTGCTTCAAACTTATACCTAACTACTATAATAGCTACTTTGTATGTGTTGGCTCAGATAATTCAATAATCTTTTGAAATAGCTTTTATCTTTTTTTAAAAAAATTATAGATTTTATTTTCTAGAGCAGTTGTAGGTTTAAAAAAATTAAGCAGAAAGTACAGAGTTTCCATATTCCTCCCTACCTTCCCACCACCAAACACACAGTTTCAAACCCTATTATAATCAACTTGAGTTAGTGTTCTATATTTGTTGTCAACTGATAAGACAATTAAAGTCCATAGTTTGTATTTTGCCTTACTCTTTGGTGTTGTATATTTATTCTATGGGTTTAGACACATATATGAAATGTATCCACTATAATAATGTCACACAAAGTGCTTTCACTACCCTAATAGTCCCCTGTACTACACCTATCCTCTTTTTTGTATAGAGAAAATTACAGCTGAGAGATTTAATAAATTCTCCAAAAGTCACATAGTTAAAACAAGTGTGTAAGCTGCTCCACTTGTCTAGCATCTCTGCTCATAACTCATACATAGCCTGCCTGATTCTTTAAATTTATTGACTCATTTGGAGAATTCTTCCTTGGTAAGATTATTGCCTAAGTCTTGATAACTTTATTAAAGTAAACATAAGGGAAACATTACCTTTGACATTAAAATGTGGGAAATATTGAATGTATTTTTTGTAGTTTTAATTGTTGGATAGTTGATAAGAATTATGAATTAGAGGGAAGTTTTTCAATGGAATAACATTATTTAAAAGATAGAAGAAATGCAGAAGTCCATTAGTTCATTGTTTGTTTATCACTGTTTATAGGTGGTAGGTGTGGTAGGCTGGTCTCTAGCTGTTAGAACAATGAGTGAATGAAGGAGGCAGTAACAAAGTGATTTTTTTTTTTTAATGAATGAACAAAAAAGTAAAGATATGGAGAAATGAATGAGTGTTGTGGAATGTAGCATACTTATCACACACATCTTTAACTTTGGAAAATTCATCACTGTAACAGTAATTTTAAAAATATTTGTGAAGAAAGAAAGAAAATGCCTGAAATTCATATGATGGATAGTGTGTAAATTAGAAGCAATAAGCAGGTGAGATCATTTCTTTTTACCACAGTGGCTTTTGGACATCAACCTCAGTGTCCTGCTGCCACTTATATTCAGCATAGATCTTCAACCATAGCCGATGAGAGCTCTCCAGGAAGTTCCTCTTAGACTGTTCTCCCACTTCAAGCCACCTCTTTATGTTATTCTGGATGTTGTTGTGGCTCAGAATCCATAACCAAATAAAGAATGTATAGTTTTACAATCTGCCTGGATTACACTGTTTGATGAAAAAACTCAAATGTATTGCAGGTGAACCTTCCCCTTATTTTTAAATTTGTTTTCTTGTGAGTGTTACGATGATCCCGATTAAAACTGTAGTGAGGCAGGAGACTTCACAGGAGATTACATTCTGGATCAGTATAATTTTCAGTAGCAATAAGGAGTAGCTGTTTCAGATCCAATGAATTGTGATCTTATTTCCTCATTTGATAAGGATGTGATTAGAAGTATGTAATGAGGACAAACTCCTATTACAAGAAAAAAAAAGAAGGAATCACATGAAAACAAATGATGTTTTCTTATTCTTTTGATTCCTATGAATCCTTTTTTTTTTTTTTTTTAACTTTTCTTTTACTTCTCTGGTCTCTTCCTTTTCTTCTCTTTCTAGCACTGACACCTCTATCTTAATGTTTTCCAGGATTCAGACCTCCATCTTTATTCTCACATATTCTCCTTCAACATCTTCATTTAGATAAAAATAAAACTCTTCTTTTTCAATGATGGTCATCAGTGGACATGAGTCTGCTCATTTGTGCCCTGAAGGTGAAGAATCCCTCATGATTCATTTCTGAATCATCCATATTCTCTGTTTTTCAAGGGTCGAAAGAGTGAGGCTGAAAAGTTCTTCTTGAAGGCTATCGAGCTGGATCCCACCAAAGGAAACTGTTACATGCATTATGGTGAGTGGCTGATCATTTTTTCTAAGTTCCCCACATTTGCTCTTAACGTGGGTATAAGATTTACTGACATTTTGGGGTGCAGATATAGCCTCGGGCTACATTCTCTTCTTCACAAAGTAGTCACATTAAAGCCTCCTTATCCATTGTATTTCCCTGCAGTAATTTTCATAGAATTTCAATGGGGAAGGCAATTTCACAGTTGTTTGTTTCAAGTTCAGTGTGGAGTTTACACGAGATCTCATAAGGAAAGCATCTAGCTCCCTGCCTGATGCGTAGTTTATAATAAAAATATTAGCTTCCTTTTCACTCTGAATGATATTGTCTTAGTCATTGAGCATGCCACTTTGAAATTTTGGAAGTTTACATTTTGACCAAAAAGTCTTGCTCTCTGGAAGATTGAATGCCTCTGAGTGAGGCCAAGGATAAAACTATAATGGGTATAAAGGATAGCTGTCTCATCCCATCTAGCCTTGGCCTTCATCAGTCCAGAATGAGCTTACACAACAACTCTGTCACACTCCACTCTATCATTAGTAGTGAGTCATATGTTTAGTGAGGCACAGTATATAGCTGGTTTGGTGTTGGGTAAGATGTGCTTATTTCTACCAGACTTGGAATGGCTTTCAAGGAGCCAAAAAAACATTCACTTTTGCTGATCTCTTGGAAAAAAAAAAAAAAAAAAGTTTTCCTTTTATCGCTATTGGCTTTGATGTCTTAGTTATTATCAAGCAGTAAACTTAAAAGTGGACGGAAATCAAATCTTAAGGAAATAAAACTAATATGCTTGTATAATATTTAATTCCTTCTCCCAGTTTCCAGCTAGTAAAAATAAATCAGTGGCAGGCTGCATGTGCAGAAGAATGGAAATAATAAAATGGAGGAAACACTTAACCAACCACAAGAGCATTTTTAAACTTAGATTATTGTGTGTATACGTCTATAAAGTTAGGGTTGTGATGCTTTATCTTCCTAACATAATGTAGGATGTAATACCATGTAATGAATTATATAAACACTCCTGATTTTGTTTCACAATACAATTTTATTGCTGTGTTAAGATAGCAGTCGAGTAATTTAAGTTTGCTTCAGAATTTATTTTTATTTTCACAAGTTTTTGCATATGAAATATTTTAAATTAGGATTTTCTCATGGTTACTGTTTGTGGTAGCTCCATGATTATTTTCTCTCAGTGCTAAAAAGACCTCTTGCTGTTACATTTTAGAAAATAGGATTACCCCCCCCCCATCTTTTTGCCTATATTTCCTTGGTTTCAAATTAATTCCACTTACTGCATCCTCTAAGCTTTCTATGAAAACATTGTTATGTAATATGTAGGTATTTTCACAGTAAATTTCTTGAAACTTCATCATTGATGCATTTGAATTGCAATTGTTAAAAATCACCTTTATATCAATTTTAATAGTTGGCCCCTTATTTTTCTGGCTTGTCCATCCTTACCTACTTCTTCTAATTTTTATACTATTTCATGTTCTTGAAATTTCTTTTTGTAGTGTGGTGGTAGGTAATATTTTTCTCATGAGGACATTTTTAAAATTTATTTTGTCAGAAAGTGTAAAAATCTTTTTAATGTATTATTTGTATGATAGTGATAACATGTCTTTAAATGCAGATATGAAAATTGTTCTTAGTGCCTCAGAATATTTTAAATTTGGATGCATATATACATTATTAGTATATTTTCTCAGAGAAGAATGTATAATTCAGTATAAATGTATGGAATGCAATTTTATGAAAGTTTACAACTTTCAGCATTTTTTTCTACTTTGTAATCAGATATGTAGAGAACTCAAAACATGGTGTCAAAGGGAGGATTGGTCACAGTAAAGAATCTACAATTGGACAGTAAGCTCATAACTGAGTGCTTAATAACCCTTGCTTACTATGCTTGGGTTATAAAAAAAATGTACATTTTAAAGAATTATTCTCATTTTAGAAAATTCATTTCAAATAATTAAATGTCAGAATTATAACAGTTTTAAAAATTAATTTCTCTATGTACACACAAGTAGACTAAAATCTAGGGAAATGAAGATGACTTAACCAAATTAGTTGTAGGTGAATAAATTTTGGACCCTATTTCATTGCTTTTTATTCTATAACATAAATTCTGTTTGTTTTCACAATACCAGTAGAGAGGCAGGCAAATAGCAGACATTTCAATCAGTAGGTTCTTGTGTGCAGTTTTAGAATATCAAATTCTTGTGTGATGACTTCACTTAAAATTCTTAGGGAAAGGTCTTTATTTTGATATGTGTAAGATGTGCCTATTAGGTGCAAGCCTCTATTTTCAGAAAGTAAGTAGTAAGTAGTGCTATACAGTAACTAAACAGGACAATGGCATCTTTAGAAGGTGAAAAGTAGAAAATGGAGTACTTCTTGAGACAAGATGTTCAAGGCAAATGGCTATGAGTGTGTAGTATTTGAGATCTCAGAACTTCAGGCATCTACTTCAAGAGCCAGACTTAGAAAAATAGAAAGTTCACTGTTCAAACAAGAACAAGCTATGTTCACAGCAGAGAAAGAAGTTTCATGTGACTAGAACATATTGAATCATAGGGGAAAGTGGGAGTAGATAAGGCTGTAGAGAGAGCAGAGGTAAAGCCCATACATGTGGACCAAACTAAGGAATTTTCTATTAAGAGTAATAGAAAAGATCACAAGGAGAAGAGAGGGTTATAGGAAAACTCTTTAGAGAGCTATTTTCTGTTTTAGGTAAGAGGTAATGGTAGCTTCCACTTTGGAACGATTGCATAATAGTAAGTATTTATATTGAAGTTACACATTTACCTCCTTTAGAAGATTCTAAATTGAGACTAGGGAGGACCTGTTTTCCATTTTTGTATCATCAATATCTAGCGTGTTGCCATACTCACAGTAATGTGCAATAAATATTTATTGAGCTCGGTTAGGAATAGCCTCCATTCTAGAACTGGATCTGGGATACAAAATTCACTTCTGAAAGAATGCTTCATTTGAATTTTTTTTATTATTCCATGCCCAAGAAATTATATACTATGATTCTTATATCAGCTCATTGCCAACTTACTGCCTATATATATTCTTAGGGTGTTTATACCCACAGTTTGAATAAAAACACTTCTTCGGTTTAAAAATAAATGTTTAAATGAAATATATGTGTTTTGAGTCTTTTTAAAATGCTTTTTTGCAAATGCCAATGAAAATGCCAGAGTGAGCAAATTTTGTTTTATGAGAAATTTACTCTCTTGGGTGATTATGTGCTTTTAGTTTGCTTGTTAATGATACAAGTGACTTGGAAAATACCATACGGTTGGGACTAAACAGAGGGAATTATAGGAATTTATATTGGCTGCAGTAGTGATTGGAAGATGATATTTTAAAATGTTATCACTTACTTGTGTTTTGAATCCACGGGTTTTGCATCTGGAGAAAGGAACTACATCTCAGAGAGACCTTCCCTGCCTTTTCCCTTCAGGTAGACTTGCTGATTGGTTCCAAGAGTTTGTTAGCTTTATATAGTCTCTGGAGGAAAAATGGAGTCTCTGGAATTTAGATTTCCTTGTCTTTAAATTTAAAAGCTTAATCTGGGCTCTCAAAATGTTTTCCAGTATTCAGATTTCAGGTTGTCTCTAATATGTATTATTTTTTTTTCACTATTTTGTCAAAAATTTTAAGGAATGTGTAGAAAATAGTTTTCAAACCATAGTATAATGTTGTAATCATATGTTGTCAGGCTTACAGTATATTCCATGTCCATGTGATATCAATCAAGAAAAGACTTAATGAAATTTAGTTTATAAATCTGTGTGAGCATTTGATGTCTTGATGTCTCATGTGGTTCTATAATTCTATGGCTACCCTACTCTTGAGAAGAGAGCTTCTGCCCAAAAGAATCAAGATCAATACAAGTCCCTCCTTTAAAAAAGTCCAAGAAAAACAACATTTAATAATGTAGAATATGTTATACATCTTTTCTTTAGGTATATAGTAGTAAATGTGAAGTAGATTAAGACAACTTAACTATTAAATATTTGGTAAAAGGTACCCACTATGAATATATCCAGGCAGTTGGGAATTTATTAGATTTTTAAAACAGAAGTATAAAATTTTGAAAGAGCAGGGGATATAGGTCAGTGATAGAGTGCTTGCCTAGCATGTGTGAGGCCCTGGGTTCAATGCACAGTAATTCGGGGGCGGGGGGTGGGGGGCAGGGAGGAAGGTGCTATTGGAACAAAGCCTTCTTTTATGTGGATCTTAATAAGTAACTTTTTCTCCCATCTACCTTTTAACTAAGAGTAAAGCTTGGACTCTCATTGTCTTCTCTACTGGGGTTCTCTGGGGCATGTTTTTTTGTTTGTTTGTTTGTTTGTTTTGTTTGTTTTGTTTGTTTTTGTTTTTGTTTTTATTTCCAAGGGTTTGGCTGTAAAGTCATGAGTCTTAAATTTTTTGAAGTCTCCAGCTCCATATTTATCAAGCACCGTACTAAATACAGGAACACAGCAGGGAAAAGACAAGTTCCAATAGAGATGGCAAAATGGTATGGAAGGCACAAATTATAAAACTCATGATTTAATTACAGTTATTTTTAAAAAGGAGAAACAGCATAATTTAGGGGCCTCCATGTGTGGGGTTTTATGTAGGAAAAATTCACCCAATGAGCTCACATTGGCCAAATATTTGAATGATGAATAGCTGTTCCCCAAAATGTAGAAATGGGGATGCCATGAGCATTAATTCAGAGGATGCTTAAGGTAGAAGACAGCATGTATCTGGAAAATATTTCAAGGAAAGAGCCAAGAAGGCAGCTAGATGTGGCTGTTTAGAAGGAAGAGCATCTGAATTAGGAGAGCTGCCAGATTATGAAAAGACTACTCACGGAAGAGTTCCAAATGTGGTGTTTATAAGGATATTAGAAAAATTCAGACATTGCCAACAGTGAGAGGGTTGATCTCAACAACCATCAAATCCTTTCCAAAACTGAGGCTTAGTTATTAAATCATTCTTTCTTGTGAGCCCACAGAAAGTATGGAATTTTTAAAAACTGTAATCATCCAGATTTTTATTGATTGGCTCTATGGTCAAATTTAAAATCCTGAGAACATCTTATTTATCAAATACTTTGCCTTCTACCCAGTGTTTCTTTTTTTTCTTTTTTACCTCTGATCTTTTTTGATCATGATTTAATACCTATGAGGCTATAATGGATCCCAGTTACATTTGACTAATAAAACAGAAGTTCAGAATGTTTAAGTGATTTCCTGGATCAGAAATTTCCTGGCCAGGCATGGTTGTGCAGGTCTGTAATCCCAGCACCTGTGGAAGCTGAGGTAGGAGGGTCACGAGTTCAAAGCAAGGCGCAAAGCAACTCAGTAAGACCCTATCTCTAAATAAAATATAAAATAGGGCTGTGGATGTGGCTCAGTGGTCAAGTGCCCCTGAGTTCAATCCCTAGTATCAAAAGGAAAAAAAAAAAATTCCTAAGTAATTAGTAGAGGAACAAGTTGAGAAATCCAACTTTTAAGTTTAGAACTTTTTAATGAGATAGCCTGTGTTTTTCTCTACGGTGGTTTACATATCATTTCAATTTCATTTTAAAAAGTAAGCTCTGGGGGAAATGTTAAAAAATTGGGTTGAACCTTTCAGCCATGAACACCAAAAGAGAAGGTTTGAAATACTCCATAACTTGAATAAGAGAGAGGCCTGTGGTTGATTAATTCATAGTTAAAACAAGTTAGAAGATGGATATGGAGTGAGATCATGTGGTATCATTTTATTTTCAGTCACTTCAGAAGCAATAATTTTTAAAATTAAATAATGAACAAAATTATGGTCTTGCCTTGATTAAAAATGAAAATGATTTTGGGTGACTCTTTGCAAAATTACATCGAGACTAAAATTATGCTAAATGATATGGAAAAAAATGTGTATTTTTAAATATCAGTCCCTTTATTGCTCCAATTACAGCATAGGCAGTTCACAGAAGTACAGTCAGATTAGGAGTTTCATAAATGTTGTTTCAAACTATTTCATGTCTCACCCTATTAAAATACATGTTGCATACCAATAAGATTTATTCTTCATGCCTGTGAGATATTTTCCGAAGCATTTTAGAATTAAAACTTTCCCATGTTTAAAATGGGAAGAAAAAGAGCAGAGACTTTCTAAGTTTAAAAAAAAAAAAGAAGGAAAAATTAAAGGATTAATAATGTGTTTCCAAAAAATACAATTAAAAGACAATAAGCAATAAACTACTAGAAAATAATTTCCATAAAAGCAAATAATGAAAGATTGATCTACTTGGGCTGGGGTTATGGCTCAGTGGTAAAGCACTTGCTTCCCATGTGTGAGGCACTTGGTTTTTTTTTTTTTTTTTAAGAAAGAGAGAAAGAGAGAGAGAGAGAGAGAGAGAGAGAGAGAGAGAGAGAATATTTTTAATATTTATTTTTAGTTTTCGGAAGATATAACATCTTTGTTTGTATGTGGTGCTGAGCATCGAGCCCCGGCCGCACGCATGCCAGGCGAGCGCACTACCACTTGAGCCACATCCCTAGCCCAGGGGCACTTGGGTTTGATTCTTAGCACTGCATATTAATAAGTGAATAAAATACAGTACATCAACAATGAAAAATAAAGATTGATCTACTTAAGATATGAGACATCCTGCCTAAAGTTGGAGGATTCATTTAATTTTATGAAGTCACTAGTTATATAATATGTTCAGCAAATCATAGGAATGGACATTTGTTATTTTAAAATTATAAATAAAATATATAAATTGTTAAGGAAAAATTTTGATTAGGTGTAAAAATAAGGACAGAAAGAATTTAAGGGAAGAGGAGACTGAGTAGAAAACTAGAATTAAGAAAAAGGGGAATGTTTATCCATCAACATACAGACAGAAGGCCCAGAGAGGATGGGGATAATTGCAAGAAAAATGAGAATTATGAGCAAATTACAAATGAAAGGGTATTTGTATTTAAGCCATACAGCTGCATAAGGTAAATAAGGATTGTTTTCATTAATGTGAGTATATGCTCACTTAACTGGGTCAGTCCTAGTTGTTTTATCCATAACTGCCTATCTCAGTGTGGCTATTCTGGGAGAACTCTGTAGCATCAGTGAAGTTAGTTTTGTGATAATTAAATGGGAAAAAACACACATATACACCCACACAATGTGTATGTGTTGGCTATTTTGGTTTACTGACTGAGTGCTTTTTGAGATTCTTATTTGTATTTTTTTCTTCCTGCTACTTAATTAAACAATTTGTTCTCAAAGTTTGTGTCTGTTACCATTACGTGCTCTGTTCCTGGTTGGCAAGTCTGGAAAGCCCAGTGAGAGGATATGAAAGCACAAGAAGAAGACTGGGAGCTCTTCCCAGGGAGAGGGTGTGAGCCCTGGGCTCTATGAGCCACCCCACTGCGTGGCCATTCCCTTGTCAAGTTGGTCTCAGTGGTGTACTTTTTTCGTTGGTGACTATAGCACCTGTGTTTGAATTCTTGAGTTCTCCCTCCTCTCATTCCTTCCAATGTCCTATAACTAACTGAGGCTGCTCACTCTGTGTCCTTCATGAAGTCATACCTCTCATTAGTGGCTTCTTTCCCTTCATGTTCAGGTGGTAAGACTGCAGGTGGAAGCTCAGTTTGGGCTGACTTTCCTCTTTGAAGAACACTTGATCCATGTTGAATCTACTTATGACTTGATCGTATTAATGGGATTGTGCTATTTTCCCTTCTTGTGTCTCCCCTCGATTCGCATCCTCTTTCTCCTCTGCCACCCTTTCTCTCTTCTCCACCTTGTCCCATTCTAACTCCCCTGTGGACAGTCACCATAATTATATGAATGGTTTTCTGGCGTCTCCTAACCCTTTCAGAAGGAGTCAGGGGAAGTAAATTCAATTATGTGCTGCTCACCTTCTCGGCCTCTTTTTCCAGTGCCCACAGGGCCCTGGCCAGCTGAGTCTCTAATCTCCTTTGCACTAGACACCTTCCTTGCCACCCGTCCAATTTGGGACAAATTCTTTGCCTCCTGTTCACTTAGATCCACTGCCTCCTGACCTCACAATGAGCAGTCCAGGTTGACCTCCTGGGTGTCTTTTCCTTGTTCACCTGGACCACCTGTTTTCTTGGCCAGAGACGGTGGCACATTTATCACCTTAGGCCTGTCTCAGGAAAATGGCACTTTTGTTAACTCAGGCTGTCAAGAGCACAAACACTCAAAGCAATAAAACTAATCAAAGAGGAAAGGAGAGAGGTTGGTTATAAAGAAGGAGAGCATAGCTAACATGCTAGGGTGACTGGGGGGCTCAGAGAATAGCACTCAGCCAGTCTCCCGCAGAGGCACAGAAGAGAAGAATTTCCTCCATATTTTTAATCCTCCCTGGCACAGGAAGTGCACAGTAACACACATCCTCTCCACAGCAGCATCCCCTTCAGACAGCAGTTCTAAATCCTAACCACTGCTTTATCCCCAGATAATGTGTTTCTTCCTCCCCCCGATAAAACACCCATGGCAGACTTCCTCAGCCCTTCTGTCTCTGCTCATCTTGCTACCACTATGTCACAGAAACCAGTCAACACAAAGACTCCGTCATGGCCTTTTTCTGGTTCCAATCATCTGAGTCCTTGAGAAGGTCCTCAGGTACAGATGTTGCTGCTGGAATGCTGGTAATGTCCTGCTCATGATCTGGCTGCTAGCTATGTATCTGTATTTTCTTGGTCACATTCAAGTAATATCCTTACTTGATCCCTTTGTTCTTTGTTTTATTCAACTTAAATTATAAGTTGAACAAAACCAAAAAAATCACTTCCGCCAAAAAATGATGCATTTCACCTATACTATTTTGCAACCTCCTCTTTCAGATTTATATGCATTTTGACATTAACTATCACTGTAATCTGTTTACTTCACTGATAGATTGGAACTCTTGAAAGAATGTTGCATTTATCTTTGTAAATCCCCACCTCACCCTCTTCAAGTAGCACTCCATCTTATGTATAGAAAGCACAGTGTAAATTTCCTGGCTATATTAACCCATAGAGGAAACTACTTCCTCCCAAATTATTTCTTTCTCTTCTGAGATTATTGAATGTATTCCACAATATAATGGAATATAATAGATGTTAGCCAAATTACATAGTTCGAACTGCCTTAAATTTAATATACCTTTGAATTGAATCTGTGCTCTAAGAGAAAAATCAGAGTTTTAAAAACAGGGCCATATAATATTAAGTCCAGAGGGAACCATCATAAAAACTTCACTGTGGCCATGATAGCCCATGCCTGTAATCCCAGCAACTTAGTAGGTAGGCTGAAGCAGGAAGATCAAGAGTTCAAAGCCGGCCGCAGCAATTTAGCAAGGCCCAAATCAACTTAGTGAGACTCTGTCTCAAAATCAAAAATAAAAAGGGCTAGAGATGTGGCTCAGTGGCTAAGCACCCCTTGGTTCAATCCCTAGTACAAATATTAAAAACAAACAAACAAACAAAAAAAAACTTCACTGTGGATCATACTCTTGGATGGTGGCAGTGCCCAGCACTTGTGGGCATTTATTATAGCCCTACCTAAAAATCACTGTAAGGTATGAGGAACTGGATGGGAAAGTGTGTATTAATGTATGCTGTCTTGTTCATTTGAAGATGAAGCAAATATCTACCAAGATTTAATTCAGTCATGTTCTTAAACACGTATTTATTAAATCCTCACAATGTGCCAGGAAGTTAAGGGGGTGACCCACTGGAGAAAGAGCATTCCAGATGAAGAAAATTGCAAAGTAAAGACTAAAAATCTCTGTTCTTCTGATTTGTTAGAAGAAGGTTAAGTGGGGAAGGGCCTAGTATTGTTATGTCAAGATGGGTAAAGACAGGGTAAGGATTCTTGGATGTTGATTTAAAAAAAAAAAAATCTCACAGTGATAGCATGATGCAATTAGACCTCCATTTTAATAAGATCGCTCTGAGTGCTGTTTTGAGAATGTTCTGTAGAGTCCAGGGCAGAAGTACAGGGATTATATCATGTAGGAGGCTATTGCTGTAATCCAGGGTAAAATAATAGTTTGAGACAGAGTGGTACAGGTAGAGGTCAGATGATTCTGGATGTATTTCAATGATTAGTCTTCATCCGAAGGGAACTATTTGTGTATACATGCTGTGTTCTAATTGTCCCTTTCTAAATAAGATCTTAATTTGCCTTTGAACATTTTTTTAAAGCTGCATTGGAATGATTTTTCCTAAAGAAAATTGTGTCATCATGATGCCTATTATTTTGGGTCTTTAATTTAGTTGCATTGCATTTAAGAGTGATTTTTCCCTAATATTTTTGCAAGAAATGACCACTCCCAACTAATCTATGGAGTATAATTGGAAAAATTTTATGAAGCAATATTTGATTTTTATGATTTAGGCCACTTTATATTTTCACAGATTTTTACCTCATGACGTAGCTACTTCCTTCCCTCCTTACTCCCAGCCCTTGCCCTCAGTACTAGGGATTGAACCCAGTGATGCTCTATCACTGAGCTATATCCCCGGCCCACTTTTTAAAAAATTTTACTTTGAGACTGTATCTCACTAAGTTGACAAGGCTGGTCTTAAATTTGCAATCCTCCTTCCTCAGTCCCAAGTTTTTGGAATTACAAGCATAGGCTATCATGCCCAGCTAGGCAGAGCTTTTCACATCCAGGAATTAATGAAGGATTGATCTTTCACAGGCCTGTTGCATTGAAATATTGATTAAAAAAAAACCTAATCAGTAGTTTGTAATGATTCATTGAGTGAAAGAAATGTCCAGAGAAGGTATGACTCAGCTGTTAAAAACAGTTGAATCTTGAACTATCCATTACTTTTTCCCTCTGCTAACTTCAGTCCATGGGGAGACTTAGACTCTTTATCTCTGGATCTCTAGGGAATTCTTTCTCTTTTTGAATCATCTTCTGTTGTTCCCTACTCACAGGATTTTTTCTTTATAAGTTCTCAACTTGTTTTTTCATTTCCTTTGTTCTTCCTTTTGATTTGAGAAAATGAAGTAAAATGATGATAATTAACTTGGTATGACAAACTGCAAACCAAAGAAATAAAGCATGGTAGCAACAATACCAGAGAACAAAATATATTTTAGTTAAAATTTTCTTTATTTCCAATTCAACTCAATTACCAAACACAAAGGATGCGCTTGTCTCCAGTATGTGAATAAGAAGTGGTTTCTCAGAAATCTTATCATTGAATGTGAAAGATAAAACTCTTAACTCTCCTTGAGAGTTTTGAAAGGATAAGCTTGTAGTTAATGAATATGTCATCATGATATATGCATCTTCCTACCTACACATGAGTGTAACCTGGTCATTGTGCCATATAATAGAGGGAAGGACATGTCAGGTACAGTTGATGACCAGAAGACCTAAATTGGACTTGTGGCTAATCCCAAGTGTAATCTGAGTCCAGGGTATGAGGAAAATTTGTTTTTTTTTTAAGATACTAATTCTCAAAGTGTGGACATGGCCTAGTAGCATTGGTATCTCATGAGAACTGATTAAAAATGCAAATTTGAGCCTTGCGCAGTGGCACAGGCCTGAAATCCCAGTGGCTCTGGAGTTTAAGACATGAGAATCCCGAGTTCAAAGCCAGCCTCAGCAACATCGAGGTGCTAAGCAATTCACTGAGACCCTGTCTCTAAATAAAAATACAAAATAGGGCTGGGGATGTGGCTCAGTGGTTGAGTGCCCCTGGGTTCAATCCCTGGTTAAAAAAAAAAAAAAAGCATATTTGAGGCTTTCTCCAGACCTACTACCTCTGAAATTCTGGAAATGGACTCTTGCTCTCTGTCTTAGTGGTTCTGATGGACACTTTTAGTTTAAAATAGTAGGCTTTATAATCACAGGTTTATCTTTACTCACCAGCTTTTAACTAATCAAAGTTTAAAATACTTAAATTAAGCCATGACTACTGGCTATTATAAATCCTTAAAAAACATATTTCCCCCTTTAAGAGGAGATATTTTGGGGTTAAAAGACAATTTGTAATATTTACTAGATGAACAGTAAATAATAGGCTCTTCCAACAGCCATCAGTACTTACCATTTTTATAGTTTTTGTGTTTCTATATGCAGCTCATGATTTGCAACTCATTTTTTATAACAATTTTTTTTCTAGTTTTAATGCCCTGAACTTTAAACAAAAAAGGAATCCCACACAACGAGAGATGATAATTAGACCACAACTCCATAAGCCTGGCCGTATTGTAGATGATTTCAACATACCCTTTTTTCCCTTATTTTGTTTTTTATTTGAATATCCATATCAGATGAAGCTTAACATCATTAGTTTTGCTCTTAGTAAATCCTTAGGTATAAAAGCAATGCAATCTATTGTTTCTATAAACATATTTACAGCCTTAAAATTGGACCCAACTTTTTCCTTTTCCTTTGCAATATGTTTTCAGGATAGCATTACATAGCAATTCTTGAGGTGTAATTTTAAGGAGTTGTGTGGCTCTGTCTGCAATAATTCTAACCTTGCAAGGCTGACCTGAAAGTAGTCTCAAAAAAATTTGAGCTTGGGAATATTTTTTCCACTTCTGTTACTAAGTCTAATTCAGAGTGAGTCATTATCATGCCTGCCTATGTTCTTTCAATAACTGAAATGTAAGAAATAAATATATCAGTATGGATAGACCTGCTTGTGCATGTGCGCCAGAGACAGAGGCTATTCTAAAGTACTATTAAAATCAACTCACATTTGTAATATACCTTTAAATATGTTCATTTTCATTATACGAGTAGTCTACAGAACATTTAAGAAACAGAATTTCAAGAAAAGGAAATTCTTGCAATGTTCTGCAATTAAAGGAAAGGCACATAAAATATTACTAAATAATGAGTGTGACATTACATCTTAGCTTCAAATCACCTTTACCACTGCACTTATTCTTTTCTAAATGCAGCTTTATCATTTTCTACAATTACCATTTTCTGAGTTGAAGCTCACTTTCTTGTACTTTGTAGGTCAATTTCTTCTGGAAGAAGCTCGCCTCATAGAAGCAGCAGAAATGGCCAAAAAAGCAGCTGAGCTGGATAGTACAGAGTTTGATGTTGTCTTCAATGCTGCCCACATGCTCAGGTCAGATTTTGCTACTAAACCTTAAAAGACCAATGCCCTGCTTTTAAGAAAATAATTATACTATTTTTTCATATTATACTATGCATTCTATATTGTAAATGTCAATCAGGCTGCAGATTCATGAGAAAAGTAGAATTATTTTTTTTTTCATTATAGTCTAGTGATGAATGCACATGGCATATGAGCTCTCAGTATTCTGAAAATCATTGAGGACTCCCTCCCCAACTTGCTTTCCCTTCCCTCCAAAATTACTGGTCAGAAAATACAAAAGATAAACTGCAAAATTGAATTGAATAATTGTCTAATTAAATGTCTCCACAACAAAACATTATGTCAGTAAATCAATTGCATCTGCATATTTGTGTATTTGTATTAATTATTATTGAATATGGCATGTGGATGCATTTTAATGTGTTTGATAGTTGGAAGGATTATCAAATACAAATATGCATATGGCCTATGAAATACTTAAAATGGCCCTGTAATCAGTACAGTTGCTGTGCTGTGAAACAATACATTTTCTAGACCATTACTGTTTCTATTTTCAGAGGGTTATTACAGAAGCTAATTGCAATAGTGAAAAAATAAAAAGGCACATAAACTATTTTTGTTGTGAATATAAAGAGAGACAGTGCATCCATAAGTAGTGTTTTAGGTTAAAGGAGGACGCTTTAACAAAACTCAAATGATTTATACAGTTTTTTAAAAGCAGTATTTGCTCTGTTAGCAATATGTGTACTCCTTTACCCATATTCTTACTGAATTTCATTCCATTAAATTTCCCCCCACCACCAAGTGCTTCATTAAGTGACATTCATGCTATGGTGTTTGTGCTTATCTTCTACTGATGGATTTGTAATTATGTAGATCATTCTTACAAGGTAAGAAAGATAGCAGAGAAGTTGGTTCACATTTGGGTGATTTTTAAATGAGGACTTTTGATCTGAGGAGTAGCTCAGCAGTAGAACATGTGCTTAGCATGCACAAAAACCCGAGTTTAATCCCCAGCATACATACATAAATGGCTTTTGGAAAAAGCAAGGAACTATTTTTAAAACATTTACTTTGAGATCATTACACAATAACATGTAGTTATAAGATATAATACTCTAGCTCACATCTTATGTGGGCAAGAGTATGGGTACCCCTTGGAGGGATGGGTCTGTCTGCTAAATAAAGCTATGAAAGTAGTACCATGAAATAAATGCAAAAGACCAGAAATGTGTTTTTAAAGAGCAGGGGCAGTGACCGGTTAAGCCAATCGGTTAAGAGGGGTAAGGCTTCTAACAAAAATTGAGCCCATGCTTTATGGTGATACAGATCAAAAGGGATGGGTAGGTATAAGATTTCAATGTGGGAGGGGTCTTGCCTGGGTGCTTGCTTCTTCAGGAAAACCAGGATATGGGTAGGGGTAAGCAGGCTATTTGGCTCTTAGCGGGTCATTCCCTTCTCTAAGGCTGTGCTTGAATGTGAGCTATGACTCAGAACAGGGTGCCAAGGTGAATTGGGCATTCTCCAATCTGTGGATTCCACCTGGGAGTTCCCAAGACCAGGCTTCCCTGCCTAACGGTGCCAATGTCGCTCAGTCCACACACTTCTCATTGATGGCTTCTCACATAATATAGAGAAATCTCCTGTAACGTTTATCAAGGTTCATCATTGATAATATTTTGCAAAACTACAGCATATTATCTCAACAAGCATATTGATATTTATTCAGTCCCCTGGCTCTGTTGTGTTTCCCAAGATTTACTTGTTTAGGTGTGTGTTTAGTTCTCCACAATTTCTTCATATGTGCAAGTTTGTGTGTCCATCATCACAGTCAGAATACAGTACAGTTCCATTGTCACAGATATCCCTCATGTTATTTTCTAATCACATTCTACCCCTTTCCCTTGTACCCCAGGAACCAATATTTAAAGAAAATTTTGTTGACTGTGTTTATCATTTGAGAATATTATTAGACTATATTTTCAGGACCTCTTGCTTAGCTTTTTGTTAGTTTAAATAAGGAATTTAAAGCCTAGCTGGGAGTTGGGGGTACACGATGAGGTTGCAGTTGGATGCCTTCACTCTGCTGTTAGTATTTAGCATTGCTGAGGCACTTGTTTTGATGATGACCCCCCCAAAAAGTTGACACCTATACAGAAAAGTCAAAATTCAGTTGATCATTAGTATCTTTATAAAATGAATTATAGTCAATCTGCAAGAACTTTCAATGCAAGGATAATTTTTACAGAATACTTCCATTCTCATGACAAGGTTAGGTGATATTGCAGGGAAGAGGACTTTTTGTTCTTCATGAATAAAACAGTATGCTTTTACTCACAATAAACCATTTGTAAGGATGGGAAAGCACAAGTTTCTGTAGGCTAATTCATCTTACTTATTATAAGTATTTTCATCAACAGATCATTTTTGTACATATTAAATCAGTATCTGGAATTCAAGGTCTACCAATGGAAACCCATTATAAGAACATTACAAAAAATGTCCTTCTTACATCCATCACTCATAATTTTTTCTGACTTACCACAGTTTTAGAAAACAGTGGAAAGTTTTTGTTACGTGTTGGAGACGTGGAAATCTTTAGGATCTATTTTTCAGAACCTTCTTTCCAGCTTTCTGCAGTCTGCATTCCTCATTAAGTTTCAGTCACTCAGCGCCCTCCTATATTGACTGCACACATGACCGTAGCAGCCTGACAGTGATATCCTACACAGTTTGGTGCCAGTCCCCATGACTAATTTTTATGTAGCTTTTTTGCTTTTCAGCTCCATCAAATTCAAATATTTCTTCAGTGTTTACTATGCAAGCTGAACACCCATCTCTTATCAGTAAAGAAAGTTCAGCACTTTGTTTGCTGAAAGGATAAGAAAGGTTTTTGTATCTCTTAATGTAGTTTTATCAAAATGGTTGGCTATCAAAATTTTGTTATGTATGTTACATATAGTTTCCCCTGAAACTGCCAAAGCCCTAAATTGATTTTGATAGTCATTCTTCCCTTGAGAGCTCAGTTCTTTTGAGAGATTTTTAGAAGACAAAATTGGCAAGGTTTAATAACCAGTTGTATGTGAAGAAGAGGGTAAAATCTCCCCCTTTTTGACTTGGTTAGCTGGATCTATGATTTGTCTGATGTTCCAAATCAGAAATTTAGAGACAGTTTATAGTGCAAGATATGGTTCCACCATACTGATTTAACTTCCCTTTTTTGGCTACTTCTTATTGAAATAATAAAAAAAAATCTATTAACAAGGGAGGAGAAAAATTTGTTCATTCTAATTTTTTTTAAGTGACTGCCTCTGGATATGACTGATGGAAAGAAATGAGGGCCTGAGGCTAGCCCTCCAGGGGCATATCTTTGTCTGATTGGGACTTTCAAAAGTTTTGATATTTGAGAAGTTTCTGACAGAACCATTGTAACTCTCAGTAATACCCGAAGAGCTTTCTCTATAGAATAAGCAGATGTAAAGTTTTAAGATGTATGATTTGAATTAGGCATTTCAGGTAAGAATGACAACTCAGAGGTATCAAAGTTAGGCTGCTTAGTGAAGCACACTGACTATAAAAACTGAAGGGCCTTTTAGAACATACCTAGTTCCTGTTTCAAGGCGAGTCACAAGAACTCTAGGAGCTATGGAAGTAGTAGTAATGCTGGACACCAAAAATGTGTCCCAGAACAATAGGATTGCTGTCTCCCCGAGTTCTCTGAAGTTGCAGACCTGCACAGGCCTTCCTTAGGATGGAATGTGTATGAATGTGACGTATGTCACAGGTGAGCCAAAGCTACAAGAGTGAGCACTCTTGCCTTTTTCCTACTTGAAGACTAGAAACTAGAGGAGTCAAAAGTAACAGAAGTAATCTAAGGGATCCAAGCCTACCTTCTTACCTGCATAGGTTGAATGAGTGAGAAATAAACATTTTTGGTCTTAAGTGAGATTATAATGTGTTTATTACCACAGTAGAGCCTAACTTACCCTGACACAAAATATATCTGAAAGTAAAATAAGTAGTTGGAAAGTTGGACTTTATAACATTGGAAAAGTTAACTAAAGATTAATAGGATATTTGAAATTATATATGCGACAGAAGCAGTGTACAATTCTTAGACTGATAAATAGAAGGTATCCATGTTTCCCCAACACTCAATGGAAAATCATAAAAATGTGAAAATGATGACTGACAGATTCAAAGACTGGAAAATAGAAAACTCACTCTTGTAACTCTATGTAATTACACTAAGTATATATACGTACATATATGTACAATTATATATAGTATGTATACACTTGTGTTTATATATAAATCATGTAGCATGTATATTTTTATATAAGTATATAGCATATACTTAGTATGTGATATATAACTATATTTATGTATATATAAATATGGTATATAATTAAATGTTGTATATAGCATATATATATAATATTATTTGTCACATATAAGTGTTAATAAAAGTAATTTCTGAAGGAGGGAATGGATCAAATAAGCAGTTATCATTAAATAGGGAAATTATTCTAAGGCAGGATGAAGGCTTTCAATTACCATTTGAAAGCAAAGTTATGAAAATAGATCCATTCCTAAACTGCCCGTCTTCTACTGGTGACAGATTTTTAGATGCAAAGTAAATAATCCAGTCTGGTCAGATTAAGCAGAAGCAGGGTAGATTGAGGAGTACTGTGTGGCCCGCAGATTCTCTTTGGGGGCTTGGGAGCTCTACTGGACATAACCAGGAGCAATCCCCAGCCACCAGCCTTCCCCAGGCCTCAGCAGCTTTTGCAGTCCCAGAGCTGTGCCACCATCACCCATGAGAAACCAAACAGAGCAAGTGCCACACATGTTAAAAGGCGATTGTTCTGGGCACAGTGGCCTCCCATAAGCAGACTTCTGAATCCCATTCTCTGGAGATTGCATCTGAGTTTTGGAACTGGAGTCATGTGCTGGAAGAAAGTTGGACAATGAAGGGACTTGGGGCTTCTGCCTTGCTTGGGAAGGTGGCATCCACTTGCTGCTAATTAATCAGCTGTATTTACAGGGAGGTGATTACAGATGTTGGGTGGTTTCATATAATGAGTATTAACAGTACATGGTGGTACTTTCAGTACTTTAAGTAGAATGGAAAAAGTACTCAGTGCTTCCACTGAGACTTTTTTTTAAAATCAGTTTGCTTATCATCAAAGGAAATTACCAAGGAATTCAAATTCTAGAAATCAGTGAAGTTATTTCTCTACAGTTGTGAGAATAAACAATTGAATCAACTATTCTGTTGAAGCATTTTGTAGGAACAGATTTGTTCAGGTTTTTTTTTTCTTTTTCTTTTTTTTAAACTCAAAGCTGAAGCGAGAGCTTGAATATATTTGATGCCTGAGAAGAACAGGCACAAAAAAACAAATTTTACCGAATTCACTTTTTATAGTCTCCTGTAGAAGAGTTATTTATTCAAGTATTTTTTGTCTGCCTGCCACTGTATTTTGCATTTATGTCTGTCACCTCTTAGTTCTGCTTACTTATCTGTCAGGTAACTACTAATATCCCTATTTCATAGATGAGGATACTGAGGTATCCTCCTCAAGAGTTGGTAAAAGTGGGACTGAGAAGTTGGTAAAGCTAGTGTCTTTTGGCCAAGGATGATATGTGTTTTCACGGTGTCACATTGGCTCCCTCTGTCATTACAAATGAGTGACTTCCTGGAAGCTATGATTCTTGAATTTATTAAAGGACAAGAGGTTTATAAAGAATAAAGGGTTTTCAGATGTGTAAATCCTAAATAGTCACATCTCTCTAATATTATTAAATTATTTTCACATGATAAATTTTAGAAATTAGATTCTAGTTATGGGGGAGACAACTTCAGGTTTGTATTTTCAAAGGAATATTAAATTTTTAGGACTATCATCTTGGTATAGTGACTGAGAGGGGTCATACTTGAGTGGTGAGGAAAGTGTGCGTTTTTTTCATTTCTGGGTGTAAGGGTACAAGCTCTCACCCTACTACATGCTTACAAGGTAGCAAGAAGAGCCAAACTGTACCCCACCTACTGGTACCAATTGCTTCACAAATTTCGAGAGAGCAGACTAAATATATGAGAAAGAATCATTATCTTTTAACTTCTATACTCAATTAACATAGTATTTTTAATTGTGTATTCTATAAACATTGAATTTAGAAATACTAACTTTATAAATTCTACTGGAAGTAACATAAAATTCATATGCTTTTTATTTGGGGGAGGGGGCAGTACTGGAGATTCAACCTAGGGCCTTCTTACATGTCCTAGGCAAGTGTTGTACCACTGAGTTACATCCCTATTCTTAAAATTTAAGTTCTTAAGTGAGAAAGAAAAAGAATTGGATTGATTGCTTTTTCAAAGAGCTCACATGTATATATGTGTGTCTATCAATCTGTACATCTTCGAGAGACATATATAGTCTGCCCTCAATATCCCTGGGTTCTACATCTTTGGATTCAACCATGCATGGTTTGAAAATATTTGGGAAAATTGTGCTGAGCATGTGTGGATTGGTTTTGATCACTTTCCCCTAAACAATACAATATGACACCTACTTGCATAATACTTAGGTTGTGGTAGGTATTAGAAGTAATTTGGAGATGTTTTAAATACAGGGAAGTTGTGCATATATTATCTGTAAATACTACACCAATTTATTTAAGGGACTTGAATATCGATTTAGATATCTGCTCAGGAGTAGAGTCCTTCTGGAACCAATCCGCCAGGATAAAAAAGAACAGCTGAGTCTCCAAGGCCCTGTAGGCCATATACTCTCTCCTTTAACATTTTTTAAATAACCAAAAACCACTCAAAAGTCACTGGACTTTTCCAATTATAAATTGTATTTTACTGCCAACCTTGGTCAGGAGAGTCTTATTTCGACCACATTGTAATGAGCTGTAAGATCTTTAAAACAAAGCAGGTTGAAGGTGGGTGTCTTACAACCCAATGTCTGTCCAGTATTAATGTGTGAGCAGATCATTGTAAAATGAATATTCTGATTTAGTAGGCGTGGGTGGTACCTGGGAGTTTGCACTTCTAACAAATTCAAGGTGATGCTTCTGATGATTCTGAGACCACAACCATGAGCAGGTTTTATCCTGCCTATTTTCATTCTTCCCAACTCCTTCCCTCTCCACCACCAAATTACACCTTGAACATAGGTGATGATTTACTCTATGCTAATATAGCAGTTGAAATCCATACATTTGCTCCCTTTTAATTTTTTTCAGTACTCAACAGTATGTAGTCTTTCTCAATAGAGGCTTAACTGTTCCTAAGCAGTCCCTGAAAGGTTTGAGGCCATGGAAGAATGGGATCAAAATCTCATTTGACATCATAAAATTTCTGACTGAGAGGGAACTTTGGTGAATGACATGATCAGCACAATTTTTTTTTAAATCATTGTTTCCTCTTCGACTTGCTATCCTTTACTTTTAAAATTATAATGGATACCTATGAATCTTGAAGGCATTTTTGGAACCTTTTTTTTAAAATTGTAGATCAACACAATACCTTTATTTTGTTTATTTATTTGTATGTGGTGCTTGAGGGTCAAACTCAGTACTTCACACTCAGTACTTTACTACTCAGCTCTACCACTAAGCTACAACACCAGCTCCATTTTTGGTATCTTGACAGAGAAGTTTTCATCTAAGAAGGGCTTAAAGGTCATAATTTATTGTACGAGTTTCACTGTGAGGATCTTTTCTGTACATTGATTTTACATGGATCACTCTGGTTTTGCTGTTTTAAGATTTTCCATACATTTTAATGTCATCTATTTCAGTTTTACTTGTATCCCTACTATACAACTTAGCTAGAAATTAGCATTAGTGCAGCTTTAAGTAACTTAAAGATAAACATCAGGTTAGTGATTGGTAGGAATTCAGGGAAAACCCAGCTATTGTTTCCTTCTGCGGTTGTATTATGAGAGTGAGCATATGTCTAGTTGAAAAAAAATACCCCATGTTATCCTTAAAAATAATCATCGACTTTTTAATAAAATATATTTTATATGAACCAGTGACTATTGTCCATTTTAAGTGATTTTAATTCAAAATTAATATTTCACGACTATTAGTTATAGTTAAAGAAAGTCCTACTTCTAAATGGCACTAGAGGTTTTTGAAAATATTTTCCAGGAAGTAATTTTAAATTTAGCAATACTTAGTTTTACAACTCTCACGGAATACATAAAAATGTAGGTAATTGTGAATGATTCTTTTAATCAGATTCTCTTCAAGCATTCCATAGGGTATATTAACTTATTATTTCATAACAATTTATTCCCACATTTCTTTTATACATCTAATGGGTCATAAACCTGTGTTCCAAAATATACTTCTCTCTTACCAAATAGCACCAGAGAGAGAAATTAGGCATATGAAATATATGAGATAAATACATATGTAGCAGATGTAAAGTTTTATAGTCTTCTATACAAAAGTGGAATTCTATGATATGCAAATGATAAAGCTTGTGATTTCTGTTATTGTATATATGTTTCTGATCTACACCTGAATTTTAATGGATGGTGGAAAAATAGAATCAACTCAGTCCCAAGGTCTGTTTCATAGTCTGGTTCACAAATACCGTCTAGGTTTTTTTTTCTGCCTCTTTGCTTTTTTGGCCCTGAGAGGTACAGGTAATATGAAGTTGGGACGGCCTAACATATAAGATGGGTATAAGTTGGTGGTGAGAAAAGAGCCCCTCTCTGAATCTCTAGTTGGTGTCTATTACTAGATTAGTGATTAGATCTTTATTCTCTATATATGACATAACTCAATGTTGACTCTCAAGATAACATTTAAAACAAGGGACGTTTCCTGTCTGGACACAGGGTAGTTTCTTCTCCTATAAAAAAAAAAGAAAAGAAAAGAAAAAAAAAATATATATATATATATATATATAATTTTTAGTTGTAGATGGACACAATACCTTTATTTTTATGGGGTGCTCAGGATCAAACCCAGTACCTTCCACATGCCAGGCGGGCACTCTACCACTGAGCTACAAACCCAGTCCCCAGGGTAGTTTCTTGATGTGAGTGAATTAATTATCTTTTCCACCATCTCAATTCTTGGCTTTGTCCTATGGCCAAAGCACAAGGTTGTCTATATCCACCCAGCCTGGGGAGATCTCCTAACAGAGCCAACTATTTCTCTTTTACCCCACTTCCTGAGTCTTCCACTTGCACGTGAGTGGGGTTTATGGCTCCCCTCCATATCTAACTATTTAATCTCCTAAAATGGGAGGTATCTTGCAGTGGTTGGGCTTTTTTTTTCATCTTTAAAATGTAATTAATAACAGCAATTGCTTTCACAGTGATGTTGTAATTAGCAAATGAAATAGTAAATTCCTGGAGAATTTACTAAATTTGAGAATTTAATAAATTTTCTGTCCCAAAAAAGAAACAGTGAAGGAAAAAAGGATGAAAATGTAGGAAAAGAATGCATCATCAGCTTTTTTTTTTTTTTTTTTTTTTTTTTTGGTAGCAGGCATTGGGGATTGAACCCCAGGTACTTAACCACTGAGCTACATCTCCAAGCCTTGAATTTGTGATCCTTGTGCCTCAGTTTCTTGAAAGGCTAGGATTACAGACAGCCATGAGCCACCATGCCTGGCTACTTTTTGTTTTTTATTTTGAATCAGGGACTTGATTATTTGCCCAGACTGGCCTCAAAGTTGCAATCCTCCTGTCTCTTCCTCCAGAGTCACTGTGATTACAGATATTCACCACCATACCCAGCTTATCAGCTGCTTTAAACAGCCATATCCCAATAACCTGAGAACCTGAATCCTTCAGTTGCCTCCTAATAATGTCATGGTTGAGGAGCTTGACAATATTAGTAGAATCCCCCAAGCAGCTGGCAGAATACTGCTAATTTAGCTAGATTTTCAAAAATCTGTTGATATTTTAGACATCAATAAAATTAAGGTTTATTACGTACTCCCAATGATTCTTGCAGAGGGGAATACAAAGGAGAGCATATAGTGCAAACTTGACATTGGACGGGTCTTCATGGATGCCTCATGAGCTATTTCTTTTGTCTGAAACAAGGACATAAATGAACATTCTGTGGGAAGAACTGACATGATTTCCCTACAGTTTCCTATGTGCATCATAAATGCCTTCTGATTAGTAGTCAATAAAGACTATTTAATAACAGAAGCAAAGTCCTAGAGTGAAAATTAATTTTCATGGTCAGACGACATATATAATAAATCTACTTATTTTTTCATTTGATTAGAATATAATTAATCCTACTTCTAGTTTAAGAAATTAGGTCTTCCAAAGTAAATGTTTTTTTCAGACATTAAACCACTAAAGAATATGATGACTTTAAAAACTAATAGTCCTTTTTTGGGGGAAAGACCTTTTTGAAATTTGAATTATTATTTTAAAGACATTTCATCTAATGGATTCTCCAGTTTCTCTTTTGATCTTTATCTTCCTTATTAATTGAATGCCCATAAAGATGAATATTAATAGTAGCTTTACTTTCTATGCTGGGTATCTATTGGTTGATCTTGCTTCAAAGTAACTGACTTCTTTGTAGTATTAAGTTACTCTAATTTCCTACCTCCATGCCTTGTATTTTCCTCTGGAGAAAACCCTTCCAGGGCATGACCTAATGAATTCTGGTTCAAATTTCCAAATGAATCTGAACCAAAGTGATTCTGTAATTTGGTGGCGGGAACCTTCATTAAATACCCTAGTGAGTGAATTTTTACTGTTTCATACCAGACTAAAGAACTTTTCTTGACATATTGAAATTGAACTTTAACATTTATGAGAATATAAATTGCAGCAGCACATTGTAACATGTCACGGGTCCAGTAGAGCCTTGGGTCAAGGGTTTTTACTTTCTTTAAAACTTCCATTAAAAATAGCAGTGTTTCTAATTATTTTTCCTTTAAAAATTAGAAAAATGTGTCCTGCTCTCCAGAGAGATGTTATCTTCACTTATTCCCATAATTTATATGGTTGCTAGGGGTATGTATTTATGGTTTTTATTTGGCTTGACCAAAGTACAAATTCAACTTTATAGGTATGGCTAGTTAGCCTTTTCTTTTAAAACATCAATGTGGTTTTCTAATTGACTAAGTTAATTTTGGTTTTCTCATCTTTATTTGTGACTCACCTCTGTCATCTTGTCACAAAAGCTTAAGACATATCAGTTTTAAGAGAACATTACTCCATATTACATGTAGGACCTACAACCATTTACTACTCTTGTCAAATCATAGTTATACCATGTGTGCATCCAAAATTGATTTGGCATTTTCCTATAGCATTTCTTTGATACCTTTCAAATATGGTCACAAGATTCTGGCTCCACATGTATAAGATCCTTTGATCTTATATTCTACTGTCTTTGAAGAAGTACCTAATGATACATGATGGTATGATCATAAAACATTCTATTTTGTTTTCAGTGGTGCTGGAGTTTGAACCTAGAACACCCTATATCCCCCTGCCCTTTAAAAAAATTTTTTTGAGACAGGGTCTTACCAAGTTGCTCAGGCTGGCATCAAATTTACGGTCCTCCTGCCTCTGCCTCCCAAGTAGATGGGATTATAGGAAGGCACCCCTGTACCCATCTTATTTTATGTTTTGAAGACTAACTAACTGGGTTTGTCAACATCTGACATTTCATTTCTTCCGTTAATAAAGTGGCAGAACCTAGTTTTTTTTCCTGTGAATTACAAGAATAGGCAGTAAACGATTTATCTGTAAAATTCAGTATGCATCTTATTTGTATAAATCAGCTTTGCCACTCATGTGATATTTGTCTTATCACTTATGTGATATTTGTTCAAATAGCTGACCCAGCTGTTTGAAGGCTAAGGGAATTTCATTTACTGAAAGCTGGAAGGCTTGAAGCAACAGGAAATAAGGTAGCCCCAATGGTCAAGGGAGTGTGATATTGTAGCAATCCTTTATAGGGAGAGTCTGACCAGGACACAACCACATTGCTTCTACAATGTCAGTGAATTATAGCCATCCTTTCATCTTTCTGTCAGTCAGGAATTAAAATTCCAAGTGAGAATGTTCAATTATCTGAGATTAGGTCATGTTGCCCACTCTAGTGGCCAAAGAGCAAAGAGAGGGATAATCTGGCTTTTTTTTTTTTTTTTTTTTTGGTGGGGGATGAGGGGGACCATACAAAATGCAAAGGTTCCCCTGAGATAGTGACTTTCTAGATAGAATGAACAAATTTTTTTTAAATTTGCAAATGTTCACTATTTCCATAAAAAGCTCAACTAAATATTAATTTTAACAACTCACTTTTTTAAAAAGAAGATTTTTCTGAGACATCATGTTGAGATTGGTGTCTCAACATTATGTGGTTTAGCTAAGAAAATGATAACTTTTCTATTTGCTAGTATGTAAATTTAAAATACCGATACCTACTGAATAGGATTATGTTGAGATACTATTTACAATGCTTTAAACATAAAAACACATTCATTGCAAGCACTCAGTTTTCTATATGGGTGACTTACTCTTTAATTGGTATGACTGTAATTTTTTAAAGTTAATATTTTTTTGCATGATGATTCTGTTCACCTATCTGCAATTTTAAAATACAAAGATGTAATTTTTTTTTTTTCTTACAGACAGGCGAGCCTGAATGAAGCAGCAGAGAAGTATTATGATCTGGCAGCCAGGCTGAGGCCTAATGTAAGTACATTTCTAATGAGAAGCATTATTCAGAGGCACAGTCTTAATGAATTTAGTTTTGGGATTTCGATGCATCATGATACTAGGGTTTTGTCCTAATCTCCTATTTTGAATGCCAATGATACATCTAGTCCAACAAAGAAATCTATTAATCTCAAGCTTCTTCCCCGACTCCAGAGGTAAAATTGATGTTTTCTAGCTGTGTAAAGCACTATAAATTTGTATCATTTGCATACAGGTTTTAGTTTTTCTAAATACTTTACATTTGGATGACTTTTAAAATTCTTTGAAAAGTTATTTTTTTAATTTTTGATGAGGTATTAAATACCTATTATTTAATTCTCAGATACAGATAGATCTTGAAGCATGTATCTTTTTGACTTTATAATACCCATTTCTGAGAACTGCTTTTCAACTTTATAAAAAATGTTTTCATTGCAAGTTTTCCTTGAGTAGTCACACTTCTATAACATAAAATGGATATAAATTAGATCATTACTATTGAAATAGAATAGCTATTTCTGAGAAAATAAGAATGAGTTTTGTATCCATCTTCTAAGCATTGTTTTTGCAGTACCTCACTGAATTCTAGCCCATTGTTTTTATTCTCATATGCATTCTGCCTCCCTCTGCAATGCTAAAAATTTCTGCCCTGCTCTCCAGATATAGACCATATATCAGGAAATGTAATTTTAAAACAGGAATGAAAGTACTAGTGTGAGGTGAGTACAAATAATGGGATCAGTTTCATTTCACTATAGTAGCTCATCTATTGGGCAAACGTCTGTAAAGGGCCTATTTTGTGACTGGATACGGAGATTTCATATTGTACTCTACAAGACCACACAGTGTAGCAGAGAAGACCCAATGTCATCAACTAATTGAAATTGATATAGTGTGGCAGTTTCTCTAGAGGCTGTATAGTCCTCTGGGAGCACAGAAGTGGAGGTGGAGGATTGGTGTTGCTAAAAGAGACTTACATGGGAAGTGGTTTTTTTTTTTTTTTTTTTGAAAAGGAAAAGTAACGTAATAAGTCTTCCTTGCCTATCACATGGTTCACAGCAGAGACTTGTGTAACAAAAAAACAGATTAACATACACATTTGTTTAATGGAAGTTTTACATGACAAGGGAACCCTCGGAAATGAAGACACAAAGAAACAAGGAAATCTGTGTGTGTGTGTGTGTGTGTGTGTGTGTGTGTGTTTTATGGCTGATTGTGTAGAAGTACAATTGGAGAACAAATTGGTAACCTGTTATGATAATTAATTGGAAGAAGCTTAGTAAGGCCTATGTGCTCAGATTCTTCGATGTGTCCCTGTGTCTTCAGAGAGAAGGAAGTTAATGAAGCTCTTATGACTATGTCAGGGGAGAAAATGCGGAGGTCACAGAGTGGGCCTCTTAATTTCTTACAAGGTCTCAGTATTGCAAGACACCATGTTTTGCAATGACTCTTCTGATAACCTTCACATTAATTGTGTGATGCTTCAAAAACTGATAAATTCTTTACAAGGAAGAAAATAATTTAATAATCCCAATGGTAAGAACAATGATGGCTTAAATGTTTTAAGCATTTATTATATTATGATTCATATTTCTAGGTTCTATTGTTCTTTTCTTCCCATATTTTTTTTACTGGTGCATTATACATACTGGTGGGATTTGTTGTTATATATTTCCTACATGCAACAGTATCATTTGGCCAATATCACTCCTTAGCTCTTTCCCCTCTCTTGTCATTTCCCACCCCTTGGTCCCTTTTCTCTACTGATTTTCCTTTAATTTTCATGAGATCCCCATCTTTCTTTTCCTTTTTCCTCTCTAGCTTCTGCCAATTAGAGAAAACATACAACCCTTAACCTTCTGAGTTTGACTTATTTCACTTAACATAAGGGCTGTAGTTCCATCCATTTTCCTGTAACTGACATAATCTCATTTTTCTTTATGGCTGACATCGTTAGGTTCTAATTCTTGAGTTTTTTCATTCCTTTCTCACAATTCCCATTGGGCAGAAGGTTTGAGAAGTTAAGGATTCACACGGCATCATAATTAAGTGGAATCACGTTGTAATTAAGGCCATGGTGTGTATATAAGGGAAAGCTTTATTGAAAAATTGTGGCTATATATTTAAGATGAAATATAAGCAGAAGTCTGGGAAACAAAAATCACCTTACTTATTTAGTAAACATTTACTGAGTCTCAGGCCTTATTCTAGACACTGGATATATAGGAGTGAAAATAATGGGCAAGAGTGTCTAACTATTAGGAACTTTAATTGTTCCTAGCTTAAGCAGATAAATGAAGGTTACAGTATGTCGGACAGAGATAAGTACTTGGTTACAAAAGGAAAGAAAATGAAGCAATGTAAAGAAGCTAGGAAACACAGAAGGGATGGCCTTGTAAATGCCCAACTTGGGCATCTTTGTGCAGTCTTTCTAAGAAAAGAGTTAATTTTACAGTCTTAAACTTGTTATTGTATTTCATAGAAGGCAGGGATCAGGGTTTTCTTTATTTTTTTCTTTTTACACTGATTAATATGATGGTCTAAATATACATAATACAGGAATTTAGTTCAACTTTTATTCATTTTGTGCCATTTCCTCAAACTTTTACTTTGTTAAGTGGTTGGCCAGATGGGGGTCTTCAGCACAATATCATGGAACAGTGAGAGAAGAACTAAGTTTTCTGACCTATACTAGAAATGAAAAAGATACTCGGGCACTGCATATCAAACCTGACTGTTGAGATTGTTTATTCTAAATGACTAGACAAATCATGAAGTCAATATTTAATCTCCAACTCAAAGCTATTTTTTCCTGGGCCCCCAAAATGTTGATTCATAAACATGCTCAAACTTTTGAAAAATATATTTATTCAAATGATATTTTGCTTATCTAGTAATAGCAAATTAAGTATCTATCAGACTTGACTAGGATATGAAGCTCATATTCAGCCACAAGTAAGTGACTTTATGATTGATGAATCAACAGATATATTTTTTCATAATCTGCTTTGGGATTAAGTTCTGGATTTTATTAGTCTAGTTAAGTAAGGTTTCACTGAGGCAAGAATGATAAAACATAAACCATAGTAATAATCTAAATTGAAACAATGAGACCTATTTAATAGGCTATGATTTTTTAGGAGTTTTGCATTTAAATTAAAGCATCCACCTAACATCAACTTGCTGTTTACTACCACTACCTTTGTTCATAAAGAACAATTCTTTTAGGCTGGGGTTGTGGTTCAATGGCAGAATGCTTGCCTAGCATGTGTGAGGCACTGGGTTTGATCCTCAGCACCATATTAAAAAAAAAAAAAAAAAAAAAAAAAGAATGGGGGTTATTGTGTCCACCTACAACTAAAACAAATATTTCTTAAAAATCAACAGAATATTCTTTGCTGTTTATATGCTTTAACTGAATACAATTTAGTTACCTACTTATGAGAGCATAGCAAACAGACCTCAATTTTCATTCTCTATTTAAGTTCCACTGCCATTTGCATTTTTCACATCTACATGGTAATCTAATTTTACTCTTATTTTTAACAAAGAATATTCTTACATTTTTAAAAATATCCCTGCAACTACCATGATTAGGAGCTGTGTAGGGGGACTCTGAGAATCTTTTAGCCATATAATTAGGTCAGGTTACGGCTGTACAAAATAAAATATGTATACAACTGCTTATTAATGTTATGTTTTCAAAGATTGTTGATTTTCTCTGGGATGTAGTTCTTTCCTAATAAAATAAAGTTGTTTCCTTAATGAATTTATTTTTTCTACAAAAACCATGTGGTTCTACATAAATTAGTTTTAAAATTGTTGACTTTTTGATTATTTTATACTCAAAGAATTTCAAAGATCAAATGCAAAAATGATGGGAGAACTCTAAATTATCAGGCGTGATATAAATTTTAGACTATGGTCTTGTATCTTCTTCAGAAGTGTTCAGTCTCTTACCATTTACTGAAATGCATAGTTAGAGAATTGTGTATTGATTTTCAGTGTATAATCCAGGTATTACTTCAAAAATGGCAGATACCAATTTTTAAATCTTATTTAGTTGATCTTGGGGGTGGTTTCTCCAAAATTAGACCTCATATTATGTGAAAAGATGTTTCTATAACAAGAAAACTTTACCAAAATTCATTTTGTTTTTCTAGCTTTAGTTTTTCATTTCTCTAAGTAAATTAGTCTTTCTGTGGAGTTATTTCAAAAAGACATCAATCTTCTCTGCCTTCTCACCCACTTTTGCACATCAAAAAATGCTGACTCTTGAGGACTGCAGGAACATGAGAATGGAACTGCTTTGTTCTTCCTGTGGGAACTAAGCCAAATTCTGCATTAACTTATGGATTTGAATTTTTTTAAATAGGAAAATTTTATGTAGTACAAAGTCTCCTGCTTTTACTTTTTATCAACTCCGGAGTCAAGAGAAATATAATGACCAATGATCAGATCTTATATTCTTGTGGATATGATTGTTTTTAGTCTGAGCTCATTTCTACTTATATTTTTTTTTGTTTTAAACAAGTTCCACCTTTGTATGTAAGACTCTGCCAAGTGCAATACAATTTCAGAGTTATGAAAAATTAACTCTGGCCTTGAGAAATATACAAGCTAATGTGGAAAAATAGGGGAGGAGAGAATATGTGAATCCCAGTCCTCATATGTCAGGGCAGTAAATAATGCTGTCTAATCAAGGCTTCCTGAGAGATAGAAGCTGGTGCTAGCAAAGTGTACTGGAGAAATCACTTGCAGCTGGATTGATCTGAAAAACACCAAGTTAGAGTTGGCAAGCTGAAAACAGCTTGAAACAATAGAATGTTTATAGGTGAAGAATCTAGCAAGAGGAGAAAGGAGGGAATCCTGGCAGGTAGGTGCACAGACATAAATAAAGGTAGAGGAAGGATAGGGGGAAGATAGACCTGAAAATTAACATAAAGCCAGAGCAAAGACATCATAAAGATTAGGAATTTGTATTCCAGAATTTTGTTAAACAGGAAGACAGGATGAAAGCAGAAATTTAGGATGGCCAGTATGTGATGCATTTTGTGAAAAATGGGTGTTGTGTTCAGGGAAGGAGAGTTTGGAGATAATGTGTTGAAAAAACAAGAAAAATAAATATAAGGTCACAGTCATAATAAGGGCATAATGTTGTAGACACTAAGATATAGGAATGAGGGAGTAGAAAGGAACATACAAAAGAAAAATTAAGCAGTAGATTATTTAATAGGATGTGACTAGGAAAATGAGTTAGCCACAATGAATAGCCAAAAAATTCTAATTTAGATTAACTTAGGAAAAAAATACGTAAACAGATATAGGGTCATCAGAGGGGTATTCTTGTTTGAAGAGAAAAATCTTAAGCTTGGACTTAGGAAATTCAGTGTGAAAAATAGCTATTCTAGTTTTCTGGGGGACATTCCTATGAAATAAGCAATTGGGAAAACATGCATAGGTTGGGGTAGAGATGTGGCAATTGTTTGCAGAAAGGAGGTACCAGCAAAATGAAGTAAGGTCATCAAAGAAGAGGTGCACAAAAGTTTTTCTGACCCCTGGGAATTTCTACATTGGGAATACAGGCTAAGGAAGACAACCAAGACAGGGACACGACATAGAAATCAAAGTTGGTGAGCAGTGAACGCTACTGCTAACAGGCAGTAGGAGGAATGAAAACATTCCTGGATTTCAGAGAATAAGTTGACATTCGTAGCCTTCAAGAGTGTATTTTCACAGTAGTGATGCAAGAAGTTTCTAAGGTGTAAAGGAAATGGAGGACTGGTAATGAGTAGTATAACTTATTCTGTAAAGAATTTTGAAGGTAAATGAAAAAGAACGGACCATACTAAAAAGTAAGTATAAACTTACAACATACAAAAGAGGGTTGTTGGCTTTTTTTTTCTTTGCCCCCTGCCTTTCCTCCCTCCTCTTTGCCCTGTATAAAGTTCCTCCATTCCTCCCAAGCTTCCCTGCTCCCCATCACCATTATGAGTCAGTATCCCCATATCAAAGAAAACATTTGGCTTTTGATTTTTTTGGAATTGGCTTACTTCACTTAGCATTATATTCTCCAACTCCATGCATTTATCTGTAAATGTCATGATTTTATTCTCTTTTAATGCTGAGTAATGTTCCATTGTGTATATATACCAAAGTTTCCCTATCCATTCCTCTACTGAAGGGCATCTGGGTTGGTTACACAATTTAGCTATTGTGAATTGTGCTGCTATAAACACTGATATGGCTGTGTCCCTGTAGTATGCTTTTTTAAAGTCCTTTGGGTGTAAACCACGGAGTGGGATAGCTAGGTCAAATGGTGGTTCCATTCCAAGTTTTCCAGGGAATCTCCATACTGCTTTCCATATTGGCTGCACCAATTTGCAGTCCCACCAGCAATGTATGAGTGTACCTTTTCCCCCACATCTTCATCAACACTTATTATTGTTTGTATTCTTGATAGCTGCCATTCTGACTGGAGTGAGATGAAATCTTAGAGTAGTTTTGATTTGCATTTCTCTAATTGCTTAGAGATGATGAACATTTTTTCATATGTTTGTTGATTTATTGTATATCCTCTTCTGAGAAGTGTCTGTTCAGCTCCTTATCCCATTTATTGATTGGTTTATTTGTTGTTGTGTTTTTTATTTTTTGTTTTTTGTTGTGTTTTTTTTTTTTTTTTTTTTTTTTTTTTTTGGTGTTTAGCTTTTTGAGTTCTTTATATACCCTAGTGATTAGTACTCTCTATCTGATGTGTGAGGGATAAAAATTTGCTCCCAAGAGGTAGGCTATTTATTCACCTCACTTATTGTTTCTTTTGCTGAGAAGAAGCTTTCTAGTTTAATCCATCCCATTTACTGATTCTTGGTTTTAATTCTTGTACTATAGGAGTCTTATTAAGGAAGTTGGGGCCTAATCCAACATGATGGATATTTGGGCCTAGTTTTTCTTCCATTAGGTACAAGGTCTCTGCTTTAATTCCTAGGTCCTTGATCCACTTTGAGTTGAGTTTTGTGCATGGTGAGAGATAGGGGGTTAATTTCATTTTGTTACATGTATATTTTCAGTTTTCCCAGCACCATTTTTTGAAGAGGCTATCTTTTCTCCAATGTACATTTTTGGCACCTTTGTCTGATATAACTGTAGTTATGTGGGTTAGTCTCTATGTCCTCTGTTTTGTACCCAATGGTCTACAGCTCTATTTTGGTGCCAATACCATGCTGGTTTTTTTTTTTTTTTTTTTTTTGTTGTTGTTGTTTGTTTTTTTGTTGCTATTTTTGCTCTGTAGTATAGTTTAAGATCTGGTATAGTGATGCCACCAGCTTCACTCTTCTTGCTAAGGATTGCTTTAGCTATTTTGGGTGTCTTATTTTTCTAGATGAATTTCATGATTGCTTTTTCTATTTTTATGAGGAATGTCATTGGTATTTTGGGATTGCATTGAATCTGTACAGTGCTTTTGGTAGTATGGTCCTTTTTTCAATATTAATTCTGCCTATCCAAGAACAAGATAGATGTTTCTATCTTCTAAGATCTTCTTTAATTTCTTTCTTTAGCATGCTATAGTTTTCATGGTAGAGGTCTTTCATTGAGTTTATTCCCAAGTATACATATATATTTTTTGAGGCTATTGTAAATGGGATGGTTTCCCTAGTTTCTCTTTCTGAGGATTTCTCCACTAATATATAGAAATGACTTTGATTTATGAATGTTGATTTTATATCCAGCTATTTTGCTGAATTCATTTATTAGATCTAGGAGATTTCTGGTGTAATTTTTGTGTCTTTTAACTATAGAATCATATCATGTGCAAATGATGGATACACAGCTGAGTTCTACAAGACCTTTAAAGAAGAACTAATACCAATACTTCTCAAACTATTTCATGAATTAGAAAAAACACTTCCAAACCCATTCTATGAGGCCAATATCACCCTGATTCTAAAACCAGACAAAGACACATCAAAGAAAGAAAACTTCAGACCAGTATCTCTAATGAATATAGGTGCAACAATTCTCAATAAAATTCTGGCAAATCAAATACAAAAACATATCAAAAAGATAGTGCACCATAATCAAGTAGGTCATCCCAGGGATGCAAGGTTGGTTCAACATATGGAAATCAATATATGTAATTCATCACATCAATAGACTCAATGATAAAAATCATATGATCATCTCAATAGATGCAGAGAAAGCATTTGATAAAATACAACATTGCCTCATGTTCAAAATGCTAGAAAAATTAGGCATATCAGGAAAATACCTCAACATTTTAAAGGCATTCTATGCTAAACCCCAGGCCAACATCATTCTAAATAGAGAAAAATTGAAAGCATTCTCTCTAAAAACTGGGACAAGACAGGCATGCCCTCTTTCAGCACTTCTATTTAACATAGTTCTTGAAACTCTAGCCAAAGCAATCAGACAGATGAAAGAAATTAAAGGGATATGGATAAGAAAATAAGAACTCAAAAAAGAGGGTTGTTAAAGAGAGTGTATATTTGAATATGAGATTTAAAATATGTCCCACTAGAGGGTGAGGAGGAGGCAAAATACTAAAGATCACTCTCTCCTAGGGACTGACTGTGAAAATATGGGATGGGACAGACCTGGGTATGGAGGGGAAGAAAGCTTAGGTTATAAGGGAGTAGAACTCAGGGTAAATTACTTTAGGTTTCGTCATTTGAATATTTGCTAATCCCAAGAAAATAACAGAATTTGAAGGTAGACACATGTGGGCCACTCTTAGGTGCACAGCCCTGTCACATCTGTGTGTGATAGGCAAGTGCCCGTTAAGGTACATTCTTATGAGACCCATAATCAGCAATTGGTCATCTCTAAATGAATTTCTGAATTCACTAGTAGATTAATTCTAGTTTTGACTCAGCACTTTTACATTCTAGATGTTTTATTTATACCTTGTATTTCATATTTGTACAATATTTTATAAATGTTCTGCATGTGTGTTCATTATATATGAATTACAGGGGAATGTAACCTCAGGATTATTCAATAGAAAACTGCATGTGTGCATTTTATCTTTCCCAAGCACTCACAATATAAATTATTTCAGAGATTTATTATATAATCAAAGTCAATGTTATCTATTTGGGCTCTTTAGTGATGATTATGTTTTAAAATTAAAATGAGAAATATGGGAAGATAATTCAAAGAAATGAGCTTACTGTGACAAAGCCCAGCTGTGTTATAAAATAGTCCACCTATTCTACAATATTTTACTTACAATTTGAATTATATACTTTTTGGGAAATATGATTGTGGGGAAATGGCCATGGAAAAGAAATAACCACTAAGATTAGAATCTGGGGTGGAGTTGGGGAGATTGAGAATTCATGTATTTGAGCTATTCTAATGGAAGAAATAATAATATTCCAGGTATACAGTTGTTTTCTGATGGGAAATGTATTTCTAAATCCTAATTAGAACAAGAGATCATGAAATTAAGTTACACAGGACAGGTTCAGATTTGACCATATAAGGGATCTAGCAAGGAGGGGTAGGATTTTGAGATTATTATTTTGTTAGACAAAAAAAAAAAAAAAAATGACAGGGTTAATAATAATTTGTCCAGTGAGCAGTTAAGACACATTTCATATAAATGGTAGAGGACCCACATGGTTCTCCCAAAACTTTGAATGAGTTTTGTGACATGGGAAAACTATAGTTCATGCATCCCATTGATTTTTACGCATTATTAACATATACCTTCCAATATCATCAGATTGACTGGATGAGTAAAACATGTTCTAATATTGCACATATATTTCCATTTCACTCCTTTGTTTTCTCAGTTTCTTGTATTTTGTAGTTAGAAAATGGAGTTAGGTAAGTTGTTGAACCCAGAAAATTATAAGTCACAATCACAAGAGAAATTGTTATTAGTTTTTCACTGTATTTTATCAGGTTTTATTAAATTGGCCCAGAGATATTATTGAAGTAACACTTTTGATCTTAAGTTTATTCACACTCATCCAAATTTATAGACTAAACTCTTGCTTTCTTTTGGTATATAAATAGCCTTCCTTGTACATAGATCATGTAAATAATCAGTAGGAATCAAAAATCTTCTTCTTCTTTTTCAGCAAGATAGATGCTCCACTTCTCAGCTTCAGTTGCGACAGCATCAACTTTAGTCTCATCCCACCTGTGTATACCTTCAAACTCCTTTCAACCATAGAGCTCTTTTTCAATTTATTCAGATACAGTACTTTTTTTTTCTGACAAGTTTCCCAGTCTGGTTTCTGGTACATTCACTTTTCTTTGTTTACATTTGAGTAACTTTGTGTTAGACAGAATGAAACAAAATGTATTTCTGAAGTGGTTACTGTTTTTCTTCTGTTTGATTTTTCTAAGCCTCATGCTGGGAAGACAGGGTTAATACAACCCACTTGTTGACTAATTGCTGGTGTGGGCTAGTTGCAGAGATAGTCTGGCTGAACTAAGTTGAATTTACAATTCTTCCATCCTTGGGGTATTATCATGCATCACAATCCACATGCAATCATTTTTTAAACAATAGTGTTTAAAAAATGTCTATGCGCTAGTGTGTGTGGGGAGTGGGGTATATATTCACCTCAGAAAAGACCAGAAGATGTAAGAGATGAGCAGGAACTTAAGTGGCTCTTGGTTATAAGGAAAATCAACTTGTGTATGGTAGTTTTAAGAACATCAGAACCTTTGGGGAACTTCACTTAATTATATTTTTCTAAGCATGTTTATTTTTACTCACATTTCTTTGTGGGAGTATCCTTTGTAAGGAGATGTAGCTATAATTGTTTGAATTGTGGGACCACACACTAAAATTACAGTTTCTTCTGCAGGAAAACTCATTTCCTGGTTTCTTTGAGAATTCAGTTCTACCCACACTGGCCCCCATTCCCACCTGGGAGGGTGGGCTCATGGGTGCCACCTGCAGAGAACAGTTCTCCCCCACCCCCATAGCCCTTATGCATTCTTCTGAATGCCATAGTTAGCCTCCTCTGCCTCTCTTATCTTTATAGGCATTCATGTTTCTGATCCTTGGTCTTATGGAGCTTTGTTTTATTCAAAACATATTAACAGTAACAAAAAACTGCCTGTGAGTATAGTCTTCATTTCTCCCTAGCATTCCACCCCTCTTCTGTTTCCAGGACTTTCCTCATCTGCTCCTAACCCATTGTTGTGTATTTTAACTCTAATCGGCATCTACAGATACATTATATTACACTTAGAGACAAATAAGTTGGCAGATCCTGGAAAGCTAACAGATTGGTCGATTAATTTCTCTTGAAGGTCCTATGTCCTTGTAAAAGAAAAAAAAAACATATTTGGACACATTTCAAAGTGGGAAGGAAGAATTTATTTAGCACTATTGTGATAGGGGGTCAAGACTGTTATGATCAGGAAGAGAAAACAAGCTCAACTCCAAATATACTAAAGATACCTGGGGATTAATAGTGACAGGGTTCAGGAGATGCTGTCACAAAATATGGCAGCTTGGTATATTAGATATTTTAAGCTGAAGGAATTTGGGAAATGGCAAGTGAAAGAAGAACTTTCTGACCTCAGCAGGTCCTGAGACCCTCATGTGAGTGGTGCCCTCTGCATACCTGAAGGCTCCCTCATCTCCAAAGACAAAGTGACAGGAATCTGAACAAAAGGCTGTGCTAAAGTCTCCCCAGTTCACTGCACTTGCCTGATACTCCTTGTGTATTTCCCCATACTGTTTTTACTCTAATTTAGTCTTGGCATTAAAAACACTTGGGTTCTAATTGTTGTCTTCATTTTTTTTAGTGCCAGTCAGGTAAAATGCTAATAAATTTGTATGCTTGTCACTTGTCTGTCTGTTGTCACAGGGACCTCTGTGACAATGAATTAAGGGAGAAGGAAGACATACTTTTCCTTTCCTGCTGTAGCTAACTAGCAGAGTGATGGGGGGAGTGGATAGAAAATTACCAGAAGACACCAAGGGTAAGGGGCTCTTGCTAAACTGACTTAACAGGGCTTTTGCTGAAAGCAAGCCAAGTGATCAGATCTCAAGGGTAGGATAAGAAATGTGACCAGATACAGCATGGAATCAGATTCAGGGTGGGAGAATTGTTGCTAAACTACTTAACAGGCTGAACACAAGGCTCAGAAATAACGCCTGGTCCAAGAGAGCGAAGAAGAGCTTGTCTGGTGCTTGCTCAAGGATGAAGATTTTTCCAGATGGAGGTTTTACAATGTTAAATTCCTTGTCACTTGTAAAGCATCAGAATCAACACTTTCTCCTTACTTAAGTAGAATTTGATTTAAATACATGACTGTGACATAATCTTTGTTAAGCCCCAGAAAAGAAATAAGAAGAGCTACATATTTAGAAAGAGGGGGAAAATGTATGTAGTACATTTTAAAATATTTTCATCTTTATCTTATGACAACTATTATTTCCTTATATATCAAGTGTCAACAATGGGTGCTATGAGACAGTATTCACAGTCTTATTTATAGTGAAACTGCATTATGGTTATATCAAAATACTAATAATATAGAATAGAACTCAGTTTATTGAGTATTGGGCTTTCATATTTGCACAACTTCCATTATTCCTATATGGTTTTCATCTCTAATTTTTTTGTCACTTTCTTAGATTATTTCTACTAAAATAACTCACAGAAATGCACCTTTAAAACATATGCATATTTCCTTTTTGAAGAAGAAATGGCAAGTTGAAAAGAGCACTTGTGATTTTGTTAGAGATCTTGTGACAAGAATTTGAAATGGTTAATCACCCCATTGGTTTTATTTGAAGAGTGGCCTGCTTAGCTTTGGAATGCTGTATTTTATGAGAATTGATAACACTTAATTTTAGTTCTTAATTTGTCTGATCATAGTACTTCCCTCATGTATCTAAACTGAAGTTGCTGAATATGGCAAAGATGTTTATGTAGTCGAAACTATAGCATGAAGATATCACACAACTAAATTCTATTAAAAGCTTGGTTTGCATTTTCAGGCTGCTTTAATGAAAAATGTATTGCCTCTTCAAATATGTGCATGCTGTATCACTTAAGATGTACTGGAAAATGGTAGGCTCTGTGAAGACCCAAAGCTGTGCCAGTTGGGTATTTTTGATGGCCTTGGAACATATAGTATGTAGGATTTTTCTATTTGTAGGTGTTGTTATAAACATCATACCTCAAAGCATGCCTCAATTATATAACCTGTTTTGAAAAAGTAGTCTATATGGTAATTCCCCATGGACTTATGCCACTTGCATGTAGCTTACCAGTTTAGACTCTGGAATCAAATGGCTTACATACTAATTGAGGCTTTGCTGACCTCTGGTTCCAGGCCCTTCAGATGCTGCTCACCATTCCTAAGTTTCATTTGCCTCTTCTGCAGGTGGTGGTAATAGTAATTACCTCATAGGATTTGTTACGGAAGTTAAGCAATACATATAAAGCACTTAAAATGCCACTTGGTCTATAGGAAGTGCTAAAATTTGGCATTATAGGAATCCATCTATATGCCTTAACACACAATCTCTGTATATATATATTTACTTTAAAAAAGAGTCAATTCCACTTGCTCAACTGTGGAGACAATATACATATTGGCATTGCCTGTCTCAGGCTCAACTATGCTCCTTCCTGAGAGCATTTATATCCACTCTTTCCTCCAGCTGCAGTGCTTTTCCTCCAAAGAGCAATATGGCTTCTGCAGGCACTGTCTTTAATACCCGCTCCAATAGCACCATGTGTCAGTAATTCATTGCATCCCCCAAGGCATTCTCTTTTGGACTTCTGTACCCTTTTCCCCTGGTGCTGATCATTTAGTCTACATGTTGCTTTATATGCATATGTCTGCCTCTCCTCTCTGGATGGTGAGCTCTGTGATGTCAGAGACTTTGCTCTCTTTACTTTGTGACAAGGATCTAAAATGGTGCCTGGAACACTGTGGGTGCTCAATCAATATTGTGACGGAATCTGTGGGAAGCTTCTGTCACCTCTGTGCAAGTTTCCGGTGCTTTCACAATGTGGACATCTTGCAGCACCGAGTGTGGGTGTAGCATTTTAAACATGTTGCCTACACCTCCCCCCACCCCCAATAAAACTTGGCCTCTAAACTTAAGCCAACCACAATATGGGATGCTCAGCACAAACATGGAGATATTTTACAATGCTGGAAATAAAACCAAAACACAGCAAAACTGATTGCCAAGAGCACATTGAGAGGCTGTTCTTGATGGGTTTACTTCAAGAGAAACTTGAGAGATTTTTAGGAGATTTTAAAAGATAATGTTCACTTTTAACTCTTGCTGGTTATAGAATATTGACATCTCCTCTCCCTACCTGCTATGGGATATGTATCTCTTGGGTCTGTTGGTTCTTCTTGTCTCTCTCGGTGACCATCAGGAGATAGTGGTTACAATGAATTTCAAGCCCTAATTTTAATTTATGCTCTCATGAAATTTAGAGTGATTCAGATAGTTGGGTCTATCATTAAGTATTCATAAATTTAAATTCTGAAAGCCAGCCCATGGTAGAAATGACAACAAATCTAATAGAAGAAACAAATGTAAAGGAGACAGCTGATATGGAGCTGTCTATTGTAAATAAAATATACTTTTTATTGTTATCTTGAAAAAGAGTATAACCCTTAAACATTTTTTTTGCTTGGCTTAATATTATACTTTACAGGCCTCATTTATGTTGCTCTTGAAGAAAAATCTAATAAGGTAGACACTGATTTAAAATTTTTTAGATTTATTGAAACTTCAGTCATTTCAAAGAAAATTAATTGCAAAAGGGCGTCTCTTCCTCTCCATAGCTTATCTACCTATGCAAGATTTCTTTATTAAAAAATATATATAAAAATTTCAATGATAAAAACAATAATGATATGTGAAAAAAAATAGGAAATGGGACTGGGGCTGTAGCTCTGTGGCAGAGTGCTTGCCAGGCATGTGCAAGGCACTGGGTTCCATCCTTAGCACCATATACAAATAAAATAAAGGCATTCTGTCCATCTACAACTACAAAGAATTTTTTTTAATTAGGAAATGAATAATGAATCAAAATTTTCCCCATCCATTATTCAATTTTATGAGATGGAGGGAAAGACTAGAATTTGTAACTTATTTCCCATGCTATTGTCTGAGGGTGACCTATTTGATATTTGGAGGAAAACCCCACTGAATGAGGAAATGACAACAATAACTGGCACCACATGCATACTGAGAGGGAAAGTGTGCCAGGAACCGAAAAGGACAGGTCAGAACTCTGAATCGTAGTCTTGAGTCAACCATGACATGATGAGAAAGGCATACTCTCTAAAGGGAAACAGTTTGTGCTTTTAAAAAAAAAAAAAAAACAAAAAAAACTGACTGGCTGAGAAAAAATTTTCAAGGTGAAAGTAACAAATTGGCTATCTAGGGAAAGTTTGTTTTTTTTTTTTTTTTTTTCCTCCAAACTTTCGCTGTCTCCATGCAGCTAGTTGGACAGTGAACCTGTTGGATGAGGAAGCCAGGCCACGCTGACTGCAGGCAACTCCTGTGTGGGCTTGCTAGGATGGCCTGGTACTATTTTGTTCTGTTTGTTTGGTACCAGGGATTGGACCCAGGGTACTTAACCACTGAGCCATATTCCCAGTCCTTTTTATTTTTTATTATTTTTTTCTTTTAATTTTAAGACAAAGGCCTCACTAGTTTGCCTAGGGCCTTGCTAAGTTGCTGAGGCTGTCTTTGAACTTGGGATCCTCCTGCCTCAGCCTCCTGGACCTCTAGGATTACAGATTTGTGCCACTGCACCCAACTGATGGTCTGTTTTTAATGGGCTTAGTCAGTCAACACTCTCTTTTGGAGTTGAGCCTTCTGTTTTAACCTCCTCCCCAATTTACATGTGCTGTTAATTCTTCTCTGAGTTCAATTGGTTGAAAACTTCTGAAATAAATGTTTTCGTGGGGACAGAGAATGTGGTTACATTTTGTTGACTGCACCTGTGAGAAAATGTCTTGATGAAATCAGCATTTGTTCCCACTTCCCCTAGCAGTTAAGGTTGATCAAGCATTATCCTTTAACTGCCTCACATTTTTCTCAGAGCTATTTATTTGCCCAGAAGAGAAAGGGCATAGGTTTTTTTAGGACATACATGGACAGTTTCCATTATCTACAAACTGTTTGACATCCAAGATTTCTCAGGGACTTCATTTGTTTTTGAAACTGTCCCCATAAAACAATGAAGGAATGGCAGTGTGTATTCAGTTGCATTGAGAGTAGTATTTCTTATTTTCAGAAAATATTACCCTCTGAGTCTTATCAGAAATAAAGGACCATGAAGAATAGGACAGAAAGAAATTGAGATTTTAGAAATTAGCCATCTGCTTGTGCTCAATTTTTGAAAGGTTCTGCAAGACCTTTCCTAACATAGTATTCCTGAGTGATTTCTGGAAACAACATGGTAAATTTACTGTCTAATTAAAACTGATAAAGTCAGCTTTGACATTCAATAAATAAACCTGGTACTCTACATCTACTCTGGGATGCTTTGTTTTAGTTATCTATAATTTTCTTGCTTATAATCAATGCTAATAAATTTCCTACCAGAGCAAAGACAATAGTGGTACCATTCTTTTGTGAAATACTGATTTTCAAATCTACCTCCTATCAATGACTTTGTGCACAAACATTATTTGTTGGAAATTTTTTAAAAAATAGTTTCACATATGTGTAATACAGTGGTTCTCTGCTATGACTGCACATTAGTGTAGGAAGCCACTCCTGAGCTATTTAGCATCTTCACTCCACCTTGAGTCAAGGAGATTTTGGTTTGGCATTGCACGCCATTTTGTGACTCCTCCCACTAAATGGATTGTACAATGCAGGTGACTTCAGTATTTGCTGGGCTAGGAAGACAGCTCCAGAGTTGGGTGTGACCCATTGGGAGCTGGACAGCCCCCCTTCTACTTTAATTGGCTAAGAACATTCTGTAAAAAGCCTTTGAAGTTCCCTCATATAAATAAAGCAAACAGGGGCTCTCGCTCTCTTTCCAGCTTGGAAGCTGGACCCTTAAGGTCAAAGAGCCATCCTGCTTTAAAGCTATTTTCTGTGTCGTGTGATTTTTTGCCATATTTCTTAGCCAGCCCACTTCACACAGGGGAACCCAGCTTCTGTTGCCTGCACGCGCCACAGGTGAGATTAGAATCAACTGGGGAACTTTTATAATATACCAAGACCTGATCCTCACCAAACACTGAATTTAATTGTTCAAAGATGTATGTAGTCCAGGATCCTGCTTTTTAAAGCACCACAGATGATTCTCAAGTGCAGTTCGGACTGAGAGAGAACCACTGGTTCTTGCTTGGATTTTGCTTCTGTCACCCAATTCCAGAATAACCGTTTACTATGTGACTGTAGTCATGATACTTTACTTCTCTATATTTCCATTTCCTTGTCTGTTGATTAGGTATTAATATAAGCTGGGACATAGAACTATTTTGAGAATCTAAGGAGTTAATAGATTTTAAGCATTTTATTTTAGTTTCTAGAAGATAATACATGCTCAATAAAAGGATAACAGTCATCAGCATCACTATCTCAGTTTTTTTTTTTTAAATAAAAGTGATAATGATAAGCTTTTGGATTACTTAAAGAAGTATATATATTTCCTGACTTGTGCTCTTCTGGAACATCTATTCATTTGGACTATCTTATAAAACTCAGTGAAATTTTTGCTCTTATTTTGATTTAACCACTTAAATATATTACCTCAGATGTATTTACTTGATTTCCTCATTATATCCATTGTATAGGGTTATTGTGAGTATTAAGAACACTGAATATCACATAGTAAGCATCCAATAAATGTCACTATAACTATTATAGCTTTATTAGTTTTGTAATACCATTACTATTTTTAGCTTTAGAATATTTCTGTTGATAACTAATACACAGTTCAATAGGCACACTTTTGTATATTTTATGGACTTTTAGCCAAACTCAAAAATCACTTGGGTACTATAAGCATCTTAAAACTCAATAAACAGTAATGACCTGCTCTTTAGCCAGCATGATACTTAAGGAGAGAGTATGAGAACAAAAATATAAGCCATGTGCTATTCCTTAAAAACTTTATAGACTCATGGGGAAAATCTCACTTTGAAGCATTAGGTGGTGGTGAGCAAAAGAAGCTCCTTAAAGATTCAGACGCTGTCCTCTTATAAGCCATGCCCCTTGTGTAATGACACTGACTCTCAAGGTTTCAGTCACGCAGCTTGACTTGAAAAGGGATAAACAGAGGTCAGCTTGATAATAGCAAAAACAACCCTCCCAAAAAAGAAAAGAAAAAAAATAGTTCTTATTTTTGGGGCTTCTGTGTCCACACTTTTTACTATCCCCACCCATTTTGCAAGATTCAGTGTGTGTATCCTAAGATGGCAGCTTATGAGCTCTGATTAGATTTGTGATAGCAAACCTAGGAAAAGCATCTTCCTGTCCCAACATGTAGCATTTTTTCAGTCTCTCTTGTCATCCAGTTCTTAATAAGAAGGTCAAAAGGGCTCTGAATAGTCATAACATTCCATAAGATTTTTACTGTGCTTTAGGTGTTTTAAGTGCAGTATTAAGATAACTAATTTTCAGAAGCATTTGGAAGGAAAAATTAGATGTGGACATATCTTTCTAAGTTTAATTTTTGTCTTGAAGACATTACGTAAATCCATGTACTAGCTGAGGGAGAAAGAAGGAAACCAATTACACTTGGAAAACTCACATGAAATATAATCACTAAAGTACTTTATTCTAACATCACATCCTGCTAAGAGTGTCACAGTCATGGCCTTTAGAGAGAAAACTCATTTGTTATAATTTAATATTGAAGGTTCTATTTCCATTGTTATGCATTAAAAGAACTGCAGCTGATTTATCACCAGTCTGTGCATTTTAAAAAGCCAACCTCTTTGAATGAGATGATTCTCTAACCTCAGCTCTTTCTCCTGAATTTATGAATGACACCATCATCTGCCCAAACACTGATGCAAGAGACTGAAAAAGCAGTCCCACTTCCTTTATTATGCTAAGCAGTTTTTTGTTTCTCAAATAATTCTCCCCCCTCTCACTCTGCCACCCCTACCCTATACTGATTTTTACTATGATCCCACTGTTGAGCAAGTTGGCTCCTCCTTTCTTATTTCCGTTTCCAGCTTCACACATAGTGGTATTTCTAAGATTAAATTTTCATCACTTCACTCTCCTGAATTAAGTTCATAGTTGTCAGATTTTCTGACATAACTTTCCTATGTACCACATGAATACACCACAGTGAATCTCAATACCGTGTATGTCCACAAGACTAGGATCCTAATTAGAATAAGTTATATTTTATGTTTGTATAAATATGTCAAAATAGACTCTACTGTCATATATAATTAAAAAGAACAAAAATATTTTTTTAAATTGTCATACTTTACCTGAACCCAATACTGCAGATACTGAACTGTTGTAAAGCATCCAATATATCCAACCACGTCAGATAAAAAGTGGATACCCCAAGACCTCAACATGCCATGATTGTCAAGTTTATATTGCTTTAAAATGTGTCAGTGTCAGTGACTGAACTCCACTTACATACCTTCAGGGTATGGCAAAAGCACAACTCAACGTTCTGTTTAAGTGTCTGGGTGGTTTGCTAGTCACCACAGCCAGCCCTTCTCCATCCAGACTTGATTTGTTTTCAAGCACAACACATTATACCTTGCCCTCCCTTCACTACCATTCTCGCAGCATGCTTTGCCCCAGATCCCCTTTAACTTTGCTATACACAAGTAAAATTACTCTTTGGCATTTACCTACACTTTTTTAAGATAATGAAACATGACCAAAGGTCATTTTAATAAAGAGCAGAACTTAACCCAGATATTGCTATCATTTTGTCAAATTTGCTCTATTAATGAACATTTATTTCATTTATTTCTTTTCCCCCCTCAACTGCTGTTATAAACAAAGCTGCAGAAAGTCTTATTAAATATTTCCTACACGTCTTCCTCTAAGATAAATTGCTAAATGTGTGATTGCTGAGCCAAAGAAGATGAACATTTTTAATTTTAATAGTTGCTATACAGCAAGATTACTTTCCAAAAAAACTTATAACAATTCATATTCCCACCAGCATGAATGCCAAACCTTAATAATGTCCATCTTTTATTATTAACCTGAAGAATAAAAATTGCTATCTCATTGTTTCAAGCTGCATCTTTTGGGATGATTCTGTGATAACACATCTCTTCATATGCTTATATATTAATCTTCTATTTGTCTTCTTCTGAAGCTCACCTTTCACATCTTTTGCTATTTTTTTTTTTAGCAATGCTGTTTTCTTCTTATCAAGATGTGTTTCTTTTTTTCACTGCAGCATTCAAGAAACCTGTCTTATATAAGAAGGCCTCCTTCACAATGAGATTTTCTTTTGTTTATAATTTTCATTTAGATTTTTAAGTCACGTGGAATTTTCTATGGTTTTTATATGGGGTCCAAGTAGCAATTGTTGCTCAGCTATTAAGAAGTATGCATTTTGTTTATAACCTTTCACCAAGAACTATGCATGTGATTAGCGGAAATAAATGTTATAGATTTGTCACTGTAATGTAATGCTACTGGCTTGTGTGCATATACCAGAAGTGGATGGAGGAGCATATGTGGGAGAACACATGCACTTACTAACATATGGATTTGGATGGGAAGGGAGAAATGGAAATTATTAACCTTCCTGTGGAACATGGTATGTATTTGTGTTCTTCAAGATCATGCTGCTTCTCCTGGGGCATTCCTCATGGCTTACTCCTTGATGGCTTCCAGCCTGCCACTGTGTTAAGGTGAGAATTCAGCCTCTCCTAAAGCGTATGCTTTTGCCACTTTCCCTCCTGTGCAGAGACCAGGCCCAACTGTCGTTATGTGAATGCACAGCAGTGGAAATAGCACCTTCAAATACAGCCTGAGGAGCTCCTTCTTTATTTTATAGTTCTGTTCTTGCTCAGAGCCCTAACCCTTTCTCCCAGTCATAGCTGACTGAAGGCATGGCTCTGTCTTCAAGCATCAGAGAACAGAAGGGAAGTTCAGAATAGTTTCCTTTATGTAAGTCATGCATATTTATTCTGTTTATATTTCACTTAATTTGGCTGTTCTAATTTGGATGAGCATCTTCCAAAGGTCCCTATGTAAAGGCCTGATCTCTAGGGTAGTTTTGCTGGGAAGTTCTATGGACCTTTAAGAGGTGGGGCCTTAATAAACTGTCCTTATGTTGGTGGGGAGGCATGCCTTCACAAAGGATCCTGACTCTGCCTCTTGCTCACTGGGGACATGAGCACTTGCTCCAACACATGCTCCTAACATGGCATGTCATCCTTACCACAGGTCCAAATCACTGGGGCTTCCAAACCAACCTCTTTTTCTTTCAATAAGAAAGAAGTAGGGAAAAGCAGAAATACACGTATCATGTTATAGTGTCAGCTGATTAATACAGTAGCCAAACCAAGTCACAAGGGAAACTAAGAAATTTTGCATCTAGCTGGCAGACATGCACCTACAAAGAATGGAAAACCATATTGTATTGGGAGATCAATTAGTCTTAGCAATATTATTTACTTTGTTTTTATAATTTATCTTTCTAAACACAAGTTTCTGTGTATATGAGGTTGTTTTACATAGTTCAATTAAATAGAAATAGCTTCTATGTCCTTGCTATTTCCATAGTTAAATATGAACTTTTTTATCACATGCTCCTTATTAGTCACCCCTCCATCAAACAGTGTCAAGTTGTATTTAGTACAAATGCAAAATGGGAGGCAGATATTATTGGGTGCCCCTTGTCTTGAGAAATTAACGTGGCAAAATTAAACCAGAAAACATTCTTTCCTCTCAGGTTACATAACAGCTGTTTGAAAATTGGTAGTAACGTAGCAACATTTTAAAGATATCTGTTTAGTAATGCAGCATAGCTGTGTTTCAAAGGGCTTCCTCCAAAACCTTGCCCTGAAAGGTCCCTGCATTCTCCCTTGGGAGCTGTACTAGGAACTCTCTGGCCCATTCAGGATGTCCCTCTGTGTTTGTGTGTGCACGTTCCCATGCCCCTCTGTGGGAGTCTGTTGGACCTTAGAATCATGTGGAACAGTTCAGCGAGATGATGAATAATGAGGTACTGGAGAAGAAAATTCTTGCAAACACAAGGTGCACAGCTAAATTTCTTGTCATCAATTCATCAATACCATAAAGTGGTGTTTTAAGAAATTACAGTTTTGCACGTTTTACCCTTGTCTGAACTTGACCAAAAAAGGAAAAAGAAGAAAAGGGAGCAGGGAATAAAACGCAATCCTCCAGATGTTTCCAGGCTTTTCCATTTCTTTTGTGCCTGGGGGCTGGAAGTGTCAGGATCAGTGAATAAAGCAGCTCTTCCAATAAGTCCCCCAATATATTATACAACAGGGAAGAAAAGGCACAAAAATATTTTTATAACTCTTTATTTCAAACCTTTTTCTGTGTATTAAATAAGTTGTCAGCTTATTTTGGGGTCTGTCTTGGGGAGAGTATAGAAAGGTAGCAAAGGGTTTAGGTAAATGAGTTTATGCCAGGGTTGTACCTGCTGAATTTCTCTGCAAAGGAAGCCAAACTCACCTTATTCCTTTCACCTGGCAGAGGAGGTAAATCAAGGTCTAGGAAACAAAGTGAGCCTTCATAAAGCTCCCTAAAAGCAAGAGGAGGAAGAAGAAAATTAGAGGTGATCTCAGGTTTGAAAGACAAAGATGAAATTCCTTCTTTCCATTCAACCAATAAATACTTACTGGGTACCAACTATGTGCTGCCCACTCTTCCAGAAGTTGAGACTTTCAGGGTAAACAAACAAGGACATCTTGCCTTCATGGACTTTTGAGCCTAGTGAGAAAGAGGCAATAATTATTAGTCATGAAAATATGAATCTTGGTGTCAAAAAGTATGAGCATGTTGCTATGTGAATTTTGAATGGGGAGATGTGAAGGTGTTTCTGCTGTACCAGGAAAGGCTTCTGAGGACATTGATAAATGACCTGAAATCTAAGAGATGAGTGAGAGTTCATTCAGTTATAAAGGGATGGAGGAGATTTTAATACTTCGGTAATAAGATAGGGTTGGAGTCTCTGTGGAATAGGTTCAAGGGCACTAGGTCGTGGCTTACAAACTTACTAAGTAAATGAGCATCAGTGCCTGACATGCTTGGGGGAAAATGGGTGTCATGCTAGAGTGTCTGTATTCCCTGCCTTTAAGGATTCTCAGTTTTTTTGAGGAAACACTTCATTATTTATATTAGTGTAATGTCACAGTGTATTCCCATAGATCCTATATCCCCATGTGCCCCCATGGCATTGGGTATAAGTAGGCCAGCCTGAGGATTGAGAAGCCAGAGAAAATTTCCTACAAGAAAAGAATGCCTAGCATAGGAATTGAAGAGGAGTAGGATTTGGTAAAGAAATGCTTGGGGTAGGGAACCATTCTCACATGCAAAAGATGATATGGGTCATAATGTGGAAGAGCAGTAGCTCTGAATTTAAGAGCATAAATCCGGACATCCGGAGTGGTGAGCAGAGAGGCTGCCCCTTGAAAAGTATCAGTGAGGTTATCAAAGGCCTCACCTGCCATACTTGGGATTCATTTAATGATTGTAAAGAGGGTAATGCAATTTAGATAAGTATGTTCTGATACCAATGTGAGGGTCAATTTTCTGGAAGCAAAGATGGGACAGAAAGACCACTACTTTTGCAGTAGTCTAGACACAAAATTATAAAGACCTGAACTAGTGTCATAGCAAAAGGAGGAGGGAAGAAGAGGAATATCTGAGAAATATTCAAGAGATCAAAGGGGAGTGCTTTCTGATTCCTGACTAGAGACAGAAGTAAGGAAAAGAGACGTTTCTAGCTTGAATGAACAAGTAGATTATGGCACAACTCTTTTTTTTTTTTTAATTGGGGATCATCTAATATGAAGGACAATGTGTCAAAGTTAGTTGACTACTGGATATCCTGGAAGCCTATCAGGCAACTGAGTATGAATTTGAAGATTAGGAGCAAGGTCAGAGCTGGAGATAATGGCTTATTGTTGGAAAAAACTCCAGAGAGAACAGGAAGAATAGATGTTCTAAACCTGGGGTCCATGGAGAAATGTTAGGAGATTCTTTGATCCCAAAACTTTGGAAAAACTTGACATGTTTCTGCCAGTTAGAAGAGAATCTTCCAAATATGACTAAAAGGATTACTCAAGAGGCCGAGGACTGAATGTGTATGTGCATGTTTAAGCTGGAACTGGAACCTGTAGTATTACTAATGACCATTTGGTATAAGGAGTGGGGCGAGGGGGGGTGGGAGAAAGGGGCTAGTGTGGAGGTGGGGATGGGGCGAGGAATCAACAAGATTTCATGTGTATCAGTCTGAGAAATTTTCACAAGAATAGAGTTGCTATATTCTTAGGTGGGAAGACTCCCAAAAAAGTAGGTTTATTGAGTGAGCAAGTAAATAAGTAGAAGAAAGAATGAGTGAATGATTTTTTAATAGAAATCTGCCTTTATCACTTTATGGTGGTGACTTAACTAATGATAATGTGTTTTGAAGCCTCTATAGACCATTGTAAGGAACAAATTATATTTAGTAGCTTCCATTTGCATGTAAGTCATATATTACAAAGTAGTTGGCTTTGAAATTAGGTTAAATATGCCTCCAGGAAACCTTTTTGCACAATATTAATTTACTTAACAAGATCTTTGTTCTTCAATATTAGAAACGGAATTTAAGCTCAGATGAGGAAGACTTCATCTAGATCTGAAGTCAGAACTGATGATTTCTTGTTACAGAAATTTGGCATCATGAACATTGTTTGTGATTAGCAAGAAAAAAACTTGCAAATATCAAAGATGTCCCCTTTGATCCAACATAAACGCGACTTACTTTTTTTCACTTCACTTTACAGGCACTTCATAGATTGTCAAATACTGCCTTCCATGTATCTAGAAGAGAATAAAGTTTATATTTATAGTTCTTGGAACCACAGTTTGGAATAATACATTGTCTGCCACACATTCAGATGGTTTATTGAAAAGCACACACAGAAGTACATGTAGTGTTATCAGTGTGTGATATGAAGCTACCATGAATGGCAGCCCGTAGGGTGTCCTTCATTCACTAGGGGTCTCAGTTCAGGGTACCAGACATCTGAAGGGAGACTGAATCTGGAAGATATACAGCAAGGTTCCAGCCATGAAATAATGTGGGTAGGAAGAGCTCATTAAAGACCTGAAGACAAGATAGGAAGTAGCTTGGAGTGGAAGAAACGCCAGTTTGGAGAGATGATTTGAGTGAGAGAGGGAGAGAGGTAGGAGCTGAAGATGCAGGAATAGGCAGAATTACACAAAAATCACTTTGGATTTTATTTTTAGTACAGAGGGCAACATCTTGAATGATTTAAACATGAGAGTAAAATACTCTTATTCTAATTTTATAAGGATGTCTGGGGCTACTCTTTGGAGAATGGATTAGAGGAACAGGCTGGAAATGGGAGAGTTAATGGGCCATTGCTCCCATTCATGCTGTTGAGAGGGATGTTTTAGCCCTGGGTAGAGATGAGAAGAAATAGATATATTCAGAATAACTGGCTCCATCCTTCTATACTAGAGCATCTCTGCCTCCTGAATTCTTGATATCAGTTGTTACATTCACCCTCCACTCAAGTGGCCATGCTAGTCATCTCATTGTTACCTTTAACTTTTTATCCTGTTCCTTCCCACACAACTAGCACTTCATCAAATCCTATTAGTAACTACAAAAAAAAAATGGTTTGCAATAATATTCCTTCCTCATCTCTCGTTTCACCACCTTCACTTAATTCCTTGTGTGAGATTTTTTTAAAGAAGCTTATAACTCCTCTATTTGCCTCAAGCCTCTAGTTCCTCATATCGGGTCTCCAATCCTGTCAGGAAAGCTGCATCTTTCTAAAATATATCCATCTTGAAATTGCTTTTTAAAATACTCTTTGACTTCTCTTTGCTTATTACAATATTTTTCACACTTTTTAGAGGGGGAAAAAATGTTTTTTTCTCTGATGCTATGGATCAAACTCAGGACCTTGAGCATGCAAGGCACATAGACACTTTGCCACTGAGCTATATCCCTAGCCCCAAAAACATTCTTCTAAAAAAAAGTTTTATCAGAAATCAAATATGGAGAAGATGAGCTTTTCTGAGCAGGGATGCCCCACACTTCCCTCCATGCACACAGCCATGCTATGCAGGGCAACCCCTCTGATTACTTTTCACCCTCCCAGCTCCCCATGCCATCCATGCTGAATGCCATAGGCTGTGAAATATCAGGCACTGGACCTGTAGTCCACCCTCTTCTTCTCCTTGATCCTATGAATTAATCCTTGAAAATGTATATCAATACTATCTCTGGAAATTTCATTATTGTTGATCATGGTAAAGAAAATAGAAACAATCTAAATACCAAGACAACCTTTTAGGTTGAATTAAGGTCTATCATATCCATAATGAGCTACTAGGCTACACTGGGGAAGGTCCTTTTCTGTGGCAGAGAATGGCTTTTCTTCATGTGCATAAGATTTTCTTAATGCCAGTATCTTCACATGAAGGCTTGAGACTTTTTCAGAGTTTTTAACTTTACAAAAGCAGTGAAATATTAGATTCTCCTTTCTCAGGGAGCTAATAATTTCTTGATTAAAAGCTGAATTTCATTCTTTCTTATACAGTAGGTGTTATTCCTGGGCATTTATGGTAAAGATTTTTTTTTAATTTTTTATTTATATATGACAGCAAAATGCATTACAATTCTTATTACACATATAGCACAATTTTTCATATCTCTGGTTGCATACATGGTATATTTACTCCAATTCATGTCTTCATACCTGTACTTTGGATATTAATGATCATCGCATTCCACCATTATTAATAACCCCTGCCCCCTCTCTTCCCCTCCTTCCTCTCTGCCCTATCTAGAGTTCATCTATTCCTCCCATACTCCCGCTCCCTACCCCACTATGAAATCAGCCTCCTTATATCAAAGAAAGCATTCGGCATTTGGTTTTTTGGGATTGGCTAACTTCACTTAGCATTATCTTCTTGAATTCCATCCACTGACCTGGAGTAATATTCCATTGTGTGTGTGTGTATATATATATACATACCACATTTTTTTTATCCATTCATCCACTGAAGGGCACCTAGTTTTGGACCCACACTTTAGCTATTGTGAATTGTGAAGATTTTTAACAGTAATGAAAGTTTTCAGCCTAAATAGAAAGAATCCCATAGGCAAACAAATGAGTAAGGCTAAAATTTTTTGTTGTACTAAGATTCTAACTGTGTACAATATCTCTTTTTACTTTGAATTTTAAATATATAATTGTGATTTGGAGCCAAAGTTTAAACATATGCTGTTTTGAATCTCCTTGTGCTATTATTAATATATTTTATTTTTTTGCAGAGGTAAATTCCTCCAAGATTAGGAGCGACATTTCAATGTATAAATCAAGCTTTTGAGTTTTACGCCTACAACATGTATTTGTATGTGTCTCCTTTGCAGGGGTGTCTTTGACCCCTCACACACGTTTTGTGAGGAAGACAACTTAAGAGCTGCTCCGAAGCCTATTGTTCTTCTTCAACTTAAGGATTCACAAAACAGAACTTATTTTTACATATTTAAAAACAAAAGTGCTTTCCTTTCAGTTTTGGGTTATTTTGCCCTCTTTGGTAGCCCTTGATATTTTTTCACTTTTAATCTAGTTTTATTTCAGTAAGAAAGTACCACTTGGAAGTTTGCGTATTGCTAATGAAATATTACAGCTTTTATTTGGGTAACATAAAATCATGTCTTCCATTTCTGTAGAGTACTAAAATTTTCCAAACTATTCATTACCTACTCCATTGCTTCTTCCTCATAATACCCAATAAGGAAAGCTGAACAGCTGTTTTTATAGGTTGTTTTGTTGTTGTGGTTTAGTGGGAAAGTGACTTGGCCATGTTGAGTAGTTTTTCTAAAATCACCTGTGCAATAAATGCTGAAGTGAGGATTAAAATCCAGGTCTTCTGATGCTAGCCCAGAAGTGGTCATTCTTGCTATTTTTAATATATCTCTGTGATATATCAAAGGTTTTAGTATATCTCTTTGCTGACATTTTCTCTTCTTTTGGGAAAAATCTTATCAATGTCATTATAATCAGAGGTCTTATTTTTATTTTCAGCAAGAATGATCTGTCTAAACAAAACATAAGTATGTAGATGAAACAGCTTAGAAGAAAATCTTGTAATGTTTCCTAAACTAATGATATATTTGGGACTATTTCATATTTTACATCCGGAACATTGTGGGGTTTTGTTCACTAACAAATACTAGCAAAAATGGACAGCAATTAAGAAAAATCTTTAGCTTATGAGACCTAATAAACACTGATGTTGCTATTAAAACCCTCTGAATCCTTTTCCAGGAAATAAGCATGCTGCTCCCAACACATCCTTGATGCTTCTGATTAGCAGATTTTTTTATTGTATCATTGGACTGCCTTAGCAACCCTGAAGTTCATGTTTTGTAATCTCAGTTTTCCTCTCACTTCAGCAGCTAGCTATAAACAATATTGATCACATTTTAAATCAGTCTTCACTCCATAGAACTTGATAAATGAGAAATAAAATTTTAAGTGAAGTAAATTATAGCACAAACATCTAGCATAATTGTGTGTGACATAATTTTACATTTAAAGACAATTTATTAAATTGAACATTTTGTATAATTAATCTTGGACATACTAGTGTTTTGTTTTTAACTATCTAAATTATAGTTGTAATCCTACTGTTTGAACAATGGGCCAATTGTAAAGAAATAGATTTTGTAGATATTGATTTAAGTAGATATTGATTTACTTTCCTTTTAGAGTGCATGAAGCAAAAAATGAAGACTAAATTGAATACAATGTCATAGACCCTGAATACTTTTTACAGTTTTTCAGGAAAATCTTAGAAAATTCATGGTGTTACAAGTAAATTTTCATTATCTCCTTTTTCTCATTCTCTTCATCTTTCAGTTAGCTTTATGTCCCTAAATTATATCTTAGAATATTGTCAATCTGATCTGTCCAAATGCTTGTGACAGATATTGTGAACCACCACCAATGTTTACCAAAATAAAAATCATCACTATATCTCTATCATAATAAGCTGAAATAGTAAGAGGGGAAGGGAAGAGGGAGTAGAGACGAGACAACTGAGCTTTGGAGCCAACTGCACTGCTTACTCAATATGTTCCCTTGAACAATTTACTTAATCCTTTGGGCATAAGATCTCTCTGGGTCAATTATGAGGATAAATTGAGACCATGATAAGCATATAGGGTTTGAAAAATATGAAAGTAGCAAACAAACGTAAGGTACGTGTAGTATAGTTAACAGAAGTCAGACTTTCTGATTCATAAGACAAAAGAAGATCTGGGGGCTCTGTATATGATGCACATTGAACAAATAATTGCATGAGAATGAAAATGATTTCTCGTGCTTAAGGTTAACAGCCTGCTAATGCTGTTTTCACTAGGGAAATTGCATATAGGTAACAAATTAATATTATAAAGATAATTCTAAAATATTGCAGTCAACTGTAGTACATATGTGACTAGCTTACATACTGGCATTAGCTCCTTGCAATTGGGTAGGTCTTTGCCAGTTTCGGATTTTTAGGGTACAGAGAGGCCTTTGGGTATATTTGTGCCCCCATGAGAAAAGTTTCCTTTTTGATAGCAAAGAAAGCAGTTACATGAGTCACTTATCCATCCTGTGAACATCAATCCTGGCAGCAGGGAAGGTAGGCTATTTTTTACTCTTCTCTAAGTGAAGAAAGGGGCAAATATATTTAGTCTAAAGTAGCAGTGCCTGTGCTCAAATAGGACTTGCTCTATAATTTGCTGCTTAATGACAAAGGGAGAGGAGAGATGAAGGAAGGCAAATTCCTTCCTTCTCATTTTGTGAAGATGAAATTAGAGTTTATCTTGGCAAGAGGTAGAATTGCTCTGCTAAAAATACAGTCTCATATTGAAATTTCTCTATTATCAGAAAGTGGTTTTGTCAAGATGCAAAATAGTCATGCATGTGATAAGTATTCTTTATAGGAAAAAATAAACTGTGGATTGTTATCTTTGGATAAACAAACTGTGTGTTGTATAGTGATAATTGTAAGCTAAACAAAGTAGAGTACTTCCAAAAGTGGATAATGCTCCAAGAGGATATCAAAGTATTTCATTAGCTGTCTGTGTGTTTTTATTTGCTAGTGTTGCTTATCTGTGTTTGCCATTCCCTCTCTTCCCTTGAGTTTGACAAAATTTTGAGAGTAAGAGCCAGTTCCTTTTCACTCTCCCTATTAATTAGAAGGGTGTTATAGATAGGATGCAGCTGCACAGTTATTGATCAACTCTTCTTTAATATTCTACCCTCAAATTATTTTCAAGCCAGCTCTGACAATTGTCAAAATTCTAATGACCTTTTTAATTGCTTTTGTCAGAGTGGAGCTCAGAGAGTCTCTTTCCTAGATGCTTGGTAGAAGTTAAAATACTATTCTGAAACGCTGTTGGGCTTTTAAGAGCGAGATAAGAAGCATATTCCCAAAGGGGTACAGTGTTGGGAAGAAAAAGAAAAAGAGAACAACCACAAACTGGAGTTCCAGGTCTACATGGTGGGCCACCTGTGTATACTGGGCTACCCTGAGCATGCAGTCCAGTAGCAGCCCTGCATTCCAGTTGCTGATTCTTGTGCCTGCATCAGTATGGTGGGGGAGATCCTGTAATTTCCAATACTGAGTTAAGACCCTCAAGGAGGAATGTGGTGATTTTCAGTTGTTAGTAATCTCTAGCTATTTGAAAAGGCAGACAGAAATCTTCTCTTGAGAAGAGCATCTCCAGTTTAACCTTCTGGGTTCCTCCCAGTACAATCAAGAAATGAAAGAAAATGCAAAGACCACGTGACCACTATGAAGTAACTGCCTTAAATGAGAGTCAGCAGAAAGAAAATATTTAGGTTTCCAAAGACTGTAGATATTGGAGTGGTCAGAAAAAAAAATGTAGAATAGCTTTGTAAGAATACTTAAGAAATAGATAACAGAATAATCTTGAAAGGAAAAACATAATTAATATCAAAACTCAGTGGATGGATTAAACAGCAGTTAGGTTCAAATGAGAATGCCAAGGAAATTACAGATTGTATGCAAATTGGGTTGCCATGCACAAAAGGAAATATCGGTGAAATAAAGAGACTTTAGGAAAACTGAATAATACAGTGAGGTGTTAAACCTATTCAGAGCCCCCAGACGAAATGAAGTAGTGAATTTTTAGGGTGTTAAAAGATAAACAGTCCAATATGTTCCAAATTGAATAAATCAATAGAAATCTATACCGTGGCTTACCCTGGTTTTATTATACCAGAGACAAAGATGTTCACCTAAAAGCATCCAGGATAAACAGACACTTACCTACGGAGGCATACCAAGTTGACCAAGAGCACATGAAATCAACAATGAAAAGGCAGTAGATGATACAGTGACCACTTTACTGTGTTAAGATAAACTTTCTTTAATATTCAGCATCTAGGATTAGCATGTAGTATGCACTTTAGAAATTTCTTCAGTAAGAGGCCTCTGGTGGTGATACTTTTCCATTTTCAAAAAGCAGTAGCCTTTTATTTTGAGCTAAGTAAAATAGTTTTGGCAAAATGAGAATATTCCAGAAGGAGATACTAAGATGCAAGATAAAATGGTGAGCAAATACAATAGAAAACATGACACATAGCTAATGAATATCATATAATCTAGTTTCAGGGTTGACACATTTGGGTGCTGATGTTTGAGCAGAGGACATAGGAAACCTTCTAGAAATATAGCGTTTATGTGCTCCTGTACATGCTTCCACCAAAGTTGTATGGCCCAAGTGAACTTTTTTCTCCTAGTATGGGAGACTTCCTTTGGACTCATGCCAATAGGGAAAGCATGTGGAAGGGTGATCTTACAAATAAAATATTTGTAAAAATCAATTATTTGTAATGTCACATATAATATCTAACTCATAAAATGTCAGTATATGTGAAAGCAAATATGCATAATAGCAAAATTTCATGCCTCTGAACATATCACATAACTTTAAAACTAATTTTTGCCACAAACTGTCACTTATCCATGTGTTTTTGCCTAGTCCTATTCGTATGTCCCCTATTCTACCCTCTAAGAAATAATCACTCTTTGAATCACCACACTCAATATTGAAGTTTTAGTTTTTGAAAAAAAAGTTGATACCACTAATTATCAAGGTAAATATATGATTATTTTAATTTATTTGATTTATAAATTTGCTGTTCATTTATTAAATGATATTGCAGGGACACTAAGGAAATATGTTATAAATATCATTTTTAGCTAGTCATTGAAGTACAAGAAAAGTGAACATTATAAAATATGTACTACAAGACTGCTAGAGCAATCCAATAATAACATTCAGAAATGCATTCATTGGTGTTCAGAAACACTTAGGACATGCTGTTGGTGCCACATTTGCTTTCTTGGGGAAGGTTCTCAAGGTACAGAACAGCCACTTCACTGCTTAAAGGTAGGTATTAACAAGTGGAGGTTACCTTTAAGAATTTAACTTCGCAAAAAAAGTTAAGCTGAAAAAATTTTTCTAGCATCTATTAATGAAATTGTGTTATTTTCTTCCTTGGTGCCATCAGAACTAATATCACTGATATTCTTTATCACGTCTATCTTCTTCAAGGTCACACTCAGCTGATGCCCTATCACTGGAAATTTAAAAGTAATCAGAACTTCCAAGGGCTTCTATCACCACATCTAACCATCTGTTAGCACCTGTGCCTTTTGGTGCTATATTTTTTCCTGTCATTATGGATAAACCCTTCATGCTTCTAATTCAAACCAAACTGCTAATTCTGATGGCTTTGTTCTTTACTGGTAAAGGACATCCTCTCTCGGTCACTGTCTCCATCATTCTATCTCTCAGTGTTGCTTAAGCATTGCTTAATATTTCTCCCAAAATTGAAAAACAAATCTCTTAATCCTATTTCTGCCTCTAACCATCATTCCCTTTCTCCCCTTCCCTCTATAGTAAAACTTGCCATTTTCCTTTGAACCCACTCCAAACATGCTTTTCCCCCTGATATGTCACCAGACTTGTTCTTGTCAAACATACTAGAACAATGCTTAGTGATACTGAATCCATTTGTTCTCAGTTCTAATTTTACATGTCCTGTCAGCAGCATTTGACACAGATGATTACTCATCCTTTCTGGAAACACTTTCTTCCCCAGTTTTGAAGACACCTGCTCTGATACTTTCTAACTCTATTCTCTTATATTCTTTACTCCCTTGGCTGTTTCTTTCACATCCATCCATGTAATTCTCATGTGTCATTTTGTATTTTTTGAGTATTTTCTTTTGGGGGTTAGTAAGCTAGTTTGCTGACTTCTCTTCCATATTTCTTAAATACTGTCTTTTGTTTTTCTTTTTTATTTTATGATATTTTCTATTACAATATATATTAAGTTTTACTTAATTTTGAATGTGCATTATCTGTGTATTACTAAGAGAATATAAGCTCCAAGAGACTTGAGATTTTGTTTTGTGTATTGTTGGATTCCCCAGTTTTGTAGAAGATGCTAAATAGTTGTTGATTGAATATATGAGTAAACAAATTACATTTAAAAGGGGAAAAAAGTGAATTAGCTGTAAAAGATGTGATGAACCCACATAATTTTAAAAAATTGCAATTAGAGAACTTCAGGTTAGATACCAGTTTAACTATTTCATCCTACAGAAAAATACTCACTGACTTTCTAATTAAGCTTTTCATTTTATCTCACTGTTATAAATTTCCATTTCATCCTCCCTAAATGCACGGGGCTCCTGTCCTCCCACAAACAGATTTCAGAGTTGAGGTGACCTACACACAGAGCAGCCTGCATCCCTGCTCCTCTGCTGAGACTGCTGCTGGGAGAGATCATGCTCACTAGCATCCAGGACTTAATTTACTATGAATATTACCTTCATAATTTCCATTTAATTATTACTTCTCCTGGATGAACTAAGGAGTGAGCAAAGTTCTTAAACTTATATCTTTGATTGAATTAAATAAAAATGTCAAATTATAGGCATTAGAGCATAGCTTAATTTCTATGAGCCATTTCAAGATATTGAAATTGGATTTAATTATTATATGCAATGGACATTACACATTCATGAGACAAATGGCCTACAATTTAATTAGATAGTTAGTGAAGTATTCATAAGGTACTTTGTTTTCAGAATGATCTGTAATAGCAGGAAAGGATCGTGCCTCTCTGGTTTCTGACGTAAAAGAAATAAAATGATGTGCCTTCTTGTAATTCTAGAGAAGTGTTTTTTGTTTTGCTCGTTCAGACATGAATCTTCAGTAGAGGCGATACGTGGCCAAGTTTTAGCTGTCATCAAATATCAGATCACTATTTCAAGGTTTTTATATTCTCAATACAAAATTATATTCTTTGAACAGGTAAACATATATTTCATTTTGATTCTGTAAACATATTTTACATATATCATGTAATTATTATGGTTCTCTAACTCAGTATTGAACATGGGTCTAAAAGAAATCAAGAGTTGGCATAATTAAAGTAATTCTTTGAGTCTGAAATTATTTACTTGGTTCTGCCTTCCTTTTCAAATCTCATTTGGTTGCTATTTGAGAGTATGGGTGAACAGGTATTCAATCAATATATTTGAGGCTTAGACTCTGGGCATGTATATGATTGTCTTATTGATTGCTAATTATTTGCTTGCTTGTTTCCTTTTTTATATTAGCTTGCTAGACCAAGGTAGGGAGGCACAAAGGTAAGGGTATACGTTTTCAAAAACAGGGAAGTGATGAGACATTCACTAGGTAAAAGCAATACAAATTCTGTATTATGTAAGAACTTGAGGCTATTAGTCAGAAAAATGTCATCAAACCTGTCTTTAAAATCTTCTATAGAGAGCTGGGGATGTGGCTCAAGCGGTAGCGCGCTCTCCTGGCATGCTTGCAGCCCGGGCTCGATCCTCAGCACCACATACAAACAAAGATATTGTGTCTGCCGAAAACTAAAAAATAAATATTAAAAATTCTCTCTCTCTCTCTCTCAAAAAAAAATCTTCTATAGAATAAAAATGTGCTAACAGAACACACTTGAACTTAGGAGGTGCTTGATGTTATCTGATTGTGGTAGTTTCAGATGCAAACTTCAGAAATAAAGGCAAAGTGTGCAAGGATAGAGAGCTCTTAAGGGCAAAATGTGAGCTTATACTGTGTGATTGGCAGAAGTTCTACCCTGAGTCCTCCCTTGATTGCCATGAGTGTAGAAACACAAGTCACATTTATTTATTTTTACATTTTCAGCAGGTGAGACACTGGCAAATGTAATGACTTGGAATAGAGAGCATGGCTTCACCTTGATCTGTGTGTCCTAATGGAATGTTTTTCTAAAATGATGTGTGAAAATCTCGTATCATTATTTTTCCAAGCATGTACTAACATGGGCCCTATAAAATTGCAAATAGGATGCCATGCATTAGCCAGTGTGTTTGCATTTTATTTTTAGTTCCTGGAAAGATTTATAGTTTCTGGAGGATTTGCTTTTTTTCCTCCCCATTAGATTTCATCTGGTCATCCTTATTCAGAGCACCAAAAATATTCCCACTTGCCATGTGCATGAAGGCTGTGGAGAATTTGCCAGTGAAATGTGTTTCTTCATATTTGTTCTGTGAGTGGACAGTTGCCGCCTTCTGATGTCATGTTAAAGGGCGATTGCTCTGAATGAAACTTGTCACGTCTGTGTTAGTCCTGCTTGCTCAGACCGTAGTCCACATCTGTTTTGTGACAGATTAAACCATTGTCTTGCCCATCTGCTATGTATGGAATGTTTATGTCCTCCAAAGACACATGTTGAGGCCCTAAATCTAACATGATGGTGTGAAGAGATGGGCTTTGAGAATAATTAGGGTTAGGTTAGGCCGTGAAGGGACACTGTGATGGGAGTAAAACCATTTTTAGAGGAGCATACAGGGAATCTCTACATGCACACAACAAGGAAGGCCACATGAGGATATAACCAAGAAGTAGATCTCACAAGAACCAGACCAAACTAGTACCCTGATCTCAGGCTTACAAATTCCAAGGACTGAGAGAAGTTCATGTTGGTTGTTTAAGAAACCCAGTACGTAGCGCTCTATTATAGCAGCTATACCAACTGAGAAACCTTCTTTAGAATATGGGTCCTTAATTTTCTGTATATATTACCTTTGTAATTACTACATAATTATTATTTCTGAAATTCTCCTAAATTTCACTTTAATCTATTATTCAAGGTCTCTGACAGGCTTATTTCTGCGGTTTTAAAAAGTGAATATTTTTCACTAAGCCCTATTCAGGAACAAATTTGTCTTTTCTACAATATAGAAACGAGTATCTCTCAGTTGACCTCCATCAAATGAAATCTGTTTATTGCAAATGTAGAAGTCAATTAGAGAAGTGGTATGTGTACACTTTGAGTGTATTGAGAATATTTTGAATATTCTGCCAAATTTGATTGTTGTGCCATCTGTTTAATCTTTACTCCAGCGTGCCTTTGATCATGTTACTATAGTATGTCTATACCATCTGATACATACACACACACCTCCCTGATACACCTATATATATGTAGAAATAATCAATTTGCATAGCAAAAAAAAAAAGGCCAGGAAAAATGAGTTTCTGCTTCTATCTTCCATGACATGAGTTCTTAAATATTATAAACGTAAATACCATTTTTTAACTCATCTCTGAAATTTTGACTCAATAACAACATGATTATTCCAGTGATTTATTTCAACTCCTTGGAATGATCAGTCATTTTATGACATCTCTTCAGACTTGTACCTGTACCACAGACATACACACATGAATGGACAGTCCAACTAGAAATCCTACTCTGTAATATGATTATGATTGAGAAAGTATGCACATGTTCCTCCTTTTTCCTCATGCTAAAAAGTAATGGATAAAATGTAGAGTGAATTATATTCTTTAAATCACAGGCAAAGAATTTGGTTCAAAGAAAAGGGCAAGAAGATTCTGTAGAATTTTAGTAGCAGCTGTCTGGATTGTTGTTTTGGACACATAGGTGATGCTTGTCTGTTGCAGATATTCTTTTTAAGTTTCTTAAATTCTGTTTTGATTCTTATTCAAAACTACATGCAGTTTAAATCATCAGCTACTTTTTGTATTTATATAGAAATTTTATTTAGTAGTTTTGCTTCAAATGATGCGCTCAATGCTTACTGCAAATCAAAATAAACAGTGTACTGATTGCATTTTACTAAAGTTATGAGTGCAACTTAGGTAGCCTGGGGTCTAGGTTTTCCATTTGGATCCTGCAAAAGATATTCCTGTGAAATGAAAAACGTCACCAGTCCCAGCTTTGAAATAGGATGATCTTGAGTGAAAAGTAATTTCAGAGGTCATATTCTTAATTTAGTAGATGCACTTTAGAGTCTGTTAGAAATAATCACCACCTTTGAAATCATTGTTACATTCAGTATTTGCTATCCCCCACCCCACAGCTATTGGCATTTTGATGGCCATAGAAATGAATAGTGCTCCACATGGTGGCAATCACACCCATCATAAAAGTTAAATGAACATTCTTGCAACACCCTCTGGGATGGGGCAGATGTAGGAAGGAAGGATTGAGTACACCAGATGCAATTGTGTCACTGACAAATTGAAGTGACTCCCTTAACACAGCATTGTGTCTTCCTTGTCACCTGTATCTGTTTTATTTATTCAAAGCTACTTTGAAAACACAAAATACTGTACTGGAACTGAGAATCAAAATGAATCATTTCTATTATCTGTCAGAATTTGCTGTACCATTGCTAGATTTCTTGTGTTGTTTTCCTTTCCTCTACCTACAATTTGGTAAATCTTTTTCCAAAGATGCTCTGTTCAAAATATGACTGTAATCAAAATATGACTACAAAACTATCATCTCTGAATTCAGACTCTTGCCTTGCTGATGAGTGTTTTGTTTTAGTACTTTGTGAAGATCCTTTGGTTGATGATATTAATAGTTCATTTTAATAGGGATTTTTTTTTTCCTCCACTTGGGTCTGGTTCCAGGGGTTAACAACATGGAAGTCATTATTGACAACTTGCTCTCCAAACTAATTGAAAATCAGACTCCTATATTTTAGGGCTTCTCTCCACACTTGGCTCTGCCCTCACCAGTCTGCTAAAAATGCTTTTAAAAAGTAAAAAATTGATTTTGATGCCACCTACCAATTTCAAAAGTTTCATGTACCATTCTCATTCTGGAAGTGTAAAACATTTTTGAAGCAGCCTCATAATACACCTTGTACTATGGCCTTATAATCATGAGAAAATAATCTTCCCTGCCCCCCACAGCTCAATCTTAATAGCTTCCCTGCAGACACACCTGATCCTACTTTGCAGTGGATGAATTGGTCTTCATGCACTGGACTGTAAACTCTTTGAAGACAGCGAATTCTTCATATGTGCAGACCTGTAGTGCTTACATCAATGCATGGATAACGGCTTTATCTGCATCTTCAATTTGAGGGGGCATAATTGAGATAATAAATGTACATAGCTTTTGGTAAATGTCAGGGCTCATTACAAGTTAGCCAAAGCTGCATACATAGTTAAAAAAAAAATGTGTCTTATCCATTCCTCATCTAGTGACTGGCAGAGGCCTTGACATATAGTACATGCTTAATATGTTTGTTAAATTACATTGAGATTGGTATAGAATTCCTACTCAGGTCAGTTCTTTTTGCTAAACCATATAAAATTGTCTCCTTTCAACAAGTTTTCATTGAGAGCTTCTTTCATATGCCAATGCCTGGCACTAGCAATATAAAGACAATTAAAATAAATTCAATAAATGTCTTACCCTCCAGCAAAGAAGACAGAGACTTGTAGTAAGTAGCTATAATTCGTTGTGGTAAATGTTGCAATTAATGTATGCAGCCAGTTCCACGGGAATCTAGACAAGTAAACTATGAATAGAGATTGTTAGACTCTTTTTTTTTTTTCTTTTTTTATGAGCAGAGTTTGTCAAAGACAGAATGGAAGAAGGACTATGTCAGAGCAGCAGTCTGTGTTAAGGAATGAACACTCACAAAAACCAAAGTTTCACATGTCTCAGGGAGAATGTACACGGAGGCACTATTCTAGATGCCAGGTTGTAAAGCATCTCTTAATTCTGGGCCAAAGATTCTGAATCTTTGACAGGCATAAGTTGAAATCTTTGAAACATCATCTGTGAATAAGAAAGGCCAACATTTAAAATGAGAGACATTGGTGTAAGGAAGAAACTGAAGTAGAGAGGATCATAGGGGCCAGTAGAGATTCAGAATGGGGTGGGATGCTCAACATACACGGTGCCAGTAGAAATAGGGAATGGTCAGAAAGTTGAAATATGAAGCATATTGTTCATCTTCAGTTATTTTCCAGTTGTCCCTGAAAAGGGAACTAAAAAGGAAGCCAAAGAGCAGCCTAGCTGGAGAAAGAGGGGCTAGAAAGAAAATGTTCTTGATGCTGGCTCACTAAGGGGCTACCATTGTTCGCCCATAAATAGCAGTTCTGGATTTTACATAGGCACTGTGTGACATTCATGGGAATCCTGCTGCCCCTCTCTGAAGCCCACCCTGTGGCTGCTCAGATTTCTGACATTACCTTCTCTCCCCACTGAAAATGAACCTGTATCGAGGACTTTCCATTTTGTTTGTAACAGACTTTTTTCTCTTAGAAACAGTGGTTGTTTGGTTCTCTGAGTCTTGGAAAACACCAGCAGGCAGTCCTTCTTAGGGCCTGTCTGGAGGGGGCTCTGTGTTCCTGTCTTTCAAATATCACCATGTGGGTGAAAACCCTTACCAAACTTATTCTGTCCAAATGTTAAAAAACAGATGGGTCATTGAGAAGAAAATATGTGAAGCAATAAACTTTTGAAAATGGTATTAATTTTCATGGTAATCGGAGAAAATAAATTAAGCACAGAACCACATACTTTGTCAAAACTTTCAACTCGGGAAAACTAAAAAAGTTACGTAATATCATGTGTTATTAACCTACTTTGTCCTATTGTCCCAGATATGGAACACCTATGAAAACTACTTAAATTGAGTGACAGATAAACCACGTATGGTAACTTTGAAATAATATGTTTTTAGACATCTATTCTTTTGAGAAGAGTAAAGGGTAAATGATAAAAATGTCTGGGAAAAAGTAGTTTATGAGAATACATATTAAGTGTATATATAAATAAATATATATATACAATATATATATTGTCTAGATTATGATTTCCAACCTATTTTAATGCAACTATGTCAATTTTTTTTTGCAATACTGAATTGAAAACTTGGTACTTATTAGGTTAAGGACATTAGAAAAAAGGTACCCCATGTAATTTGTATCCTCTGAAAGGTTATTTGGTAAGATTTAGTGACATCAAGGATGCCCTGTCATCCAGCAGATCCTCTCCCAGCAGCTTTGCCATAACTGTGTGTAGAGATATGCACAAGAATGCTGTTGGCAGCCCTCTCAAAGAGTCTGTAAATAGGCAGTCCTTCAATGAAATTCATGCAAAAGAAATAACCTTACATCTGTCGAGATGAATACATCTGAAAAACAAAGTGATGAGCAAAAAGTGCAAGTTTCAGCTGCATGCGTAGCAGAATGGTGTTCTGTGATAGATGATGACAAGTTTATAAAATCTAAACTTACAAAATAATATTTGCGGGGCTGGGGTTATGGCTCAGCGGTAGAGTGCTCGCCTTGCAAGGCCCTGGGTTCGATCCTCAGCACCACATATAAATAAATAAAGTTATAAAAAAATAAATTAAAAATAAGTCTTAACATTAAAATAATAATAGTAATAATAATAATAATAATAATAATAATAATAATAATAATATTTGCATTTAGCAACCCAGTCAATAAATGGGCTAAGGAACTGAACAGACACTTCTCAGAAGAAGGTATACAAGCAATCAGCAAATATATGAAAAAGTGTTCAACATCTTTAGTAATTAAAGAAATGCAAATCAAAACTACTCTAAGATTTCATGTCACTCCAGTCAGGATGGCAGTTATCAAGAATATAGGCAAGATTAAGTGTTGGAGAGGATTGGGGGCGGGGGAAATACACTCATACATTGCTGGTGGGACTGCAAATTGGTGCAACCAATTTGGAAAGCAATGTGGAGATTCCTCAGAAAACTTGGAATGGAACTGTCATTTGACCCAGCTATCCCACTCCTCTGTCTATACTCAAAGGACTTAAAATCAGCATGCTATAGTGACATAGCCACACCAATGTTTATGACAGCTGAATTCACTCACAATAGCTAAACTGTGGAGTCAACCTACATGCCCTTCAGTGGATGAATGGATAAAAAAAAATATGGCATATACACACAATGGAATTTTACTCAGCAATAAAAGAGAATAAAATCATGGCATTTGCAGATAAATGGATGGCATTGGATAAGATAATACTATGTGAAGTTAGCCAATCTCCCTCAAAAAATGCCGAATGTTTTCTCTGATATAAGGAGGCTGACTCATAATGGGGTAGGGAGGGGGAGCATGGGAGGAATAAATGAATTCTAGATAGGCCAGAGGGATGGGAGGAAAAAGGAGGGTGCAGGGGATTAGCAAGGAAGGTGGAATGTGATAGACATCATTATCCAAAGTACATGTATGAAGACACGAATTTGTGTCAACATACTTTATATACAATCAGAGATATGAAAAATTGTTCTGTATATGTGTAATAAGAATTGTAATGCATTACGCTGTCATTTATTTTTTAAAAAATCAATAAAAAAGAAACTGTGGTACTATACACAATGGAATATTACTCAGTTTTAAAAGATAATAAAATGATGGCATTTGCAGGTAAATAGATGGAGTTGGAGAATATTATGCTAAGTGATACATCCCAAAAAACTAAAGGCTGAATGTTTTCTCTGATTAGTAGTTGCTGATCGATGATGGGGGGTGGGCATGGGAAGAATGGAGGAACTTTGGATTGGGCAAAGGGGAGGGTGGGGAGGAGTTATAGGGGTAGGAAAGATGGTGGAATGAGATGTACTCTAGGTACATGTATGATTGCACAAATGGTGCTTTTCTATATCGTGTACGACCAGAGAATTGAAATATTATGCTCCATTTGTGTATGATGAATTGAAATGCATTCCGATGTCATGTATAAGTAGAACAAATAATAATAATAATAATAATGAAATAAATGTGTAAAACATGGACTGGAATGATGAATACCTGCTTTAGGATTGAGGTCTTCTTTGGGAGGTATTTGGGCCGTCAGTTGTATTTATGAGGTTTCATTTGGTGAGTATACGTTTGTTATAGTCTCTGAAATTTTCAAATTTTCAAAATTTCAACTTTATTTTTCATTTACTCTATAACTTACCATTCTGTTTAGCTGTGAATTCATTCTTTTCTGTCAAAATAATTTTATTTAAATTAACAAAGAAAAGATGATTGGATCTTAAACCAAGGTGGAAGCAAGAGGCAAGGTATAATTAGAAAAAGAAACATTAAAAACATATTTTGATATGAAGTTACCACTACTTAACAATTAGATATAAGTATATATTAGTTTGTGGGAGGGAGAGGCAAAAATCAAGGATCATTTATTCAGAATTCTAGCTGTATTAGGCCATTAAGCATGTCAATAGAACAAGAGGAGTGATATTGGAGAGTAAGGTATCTAAGGAGAATAAGGTATCTATTATTGTCTCTGTGTTTTCCATAAGCCTAACTGGTTGTCTTAAAAACTTTAATAATTATTTATTAATTATCTGCCATGTACAAAGCCCAAATAAACATAGGAGATTCTTTACATTTATGCATAAATGCTCTTTTCCATTAATTTGTTTCTTAAGATGTTTATACCATTAATTTTTAAATATCATAGTACAGTCACTGCTTCAGTAAATTCAATTGGATGGCAATTTCAACTGAATCCAGTTGAATGGCAGCATGCAGCCTTCATTAAGTTATCTAGTAACTATTTTTAAAATGTGTGAGAATCCAATAAATACTTCAGTGTGTGCAAATTCATCTGTTTGAAAATTATATCCCAAAGGAAAATTGAAGGTGGTTATCTTGAACATTCCCCAAATATGTAGAATGTTAATTGAGTTATGACTCGATGAGGATGGCTTCAGTTATTCTTTCTTAGAAGTTGTTTAGTTTATTTTTATTATTTATTTATTTATTTTGGTGGTGCTGGGGATTGAACCCAGGGCCTTGTGCATGCAAGGCAAGCACTCTACCAACTGAGCTATATCCCCAGCCCAGAAGTTGTTTAGTTTATACAAGAGTAAATCTACAGCTCCAAAGATAATTTCAGCAACACAGTTAGATCATTTGAATAAGATAAACTGGACAAAATGTAGCTAAAATTAGTAATATTGATCAGTTATCTCTGTTTTCATCTTTTCCATAGTTTCTTTTGCCTGTTGATCATCCTTCATAAAAGGGAAGTAGCCATAGAGACTAATGGGGTACAGAGATCCCAACTATTACCTGGTTATAATATCTCAACCATTCTTCCTCCTTCCTTTCTCTGGGACCCTCCCAAAGTCTTCTTTTCACAGTTCTACACTTTTGTCCCATTTCCAATAGAAACAAAAAAATCCTACCACTAATTCCGCATATGGTACCACTAGTCTTCCTCCATGGATTTTTTTGCAAGCCTACATGATAGGCTAAGACCAAAAAAAAAAAAAAAAAGATGTGTTCCACCCTGAGTGTTCGGAGTACCCTGTGAGCTCAGTTGGCTTCATTGGGAGTTTCACGAGCCTTGGACCAGAATCAGACTTCCACAGTCTTGTCTTTGCTCTACTTTACCCCAATAGATATCTCTTGTTTTAATTTTGCTTATTTTCTCCAACATTGGAGAAATAAGCCAAAGACCAAAGTAAAATAGCAGTCGGAATATTCAGTTAGAATCCCCTAGAGACTTGGAAAAGACGTCATTTGCAGCCTCGGTATGGCTGCCAGTCATCCCATTTGATGTGAAGCATCTGTTGTCTTCAAGGAATCAAGAAAGGTCTGGTTCCCCTTTCTAGTCTGTGAAGTGGGTGGTGGCGTCATTTGTTATAGAGAGCTAGAAGCCTTGTGTTACTGGGCTGCAAGCTGCTGCCTGCCTTGGTTAACAGGCTGAGAATTTCATCAGCTGTCTTCAATAAAAGACAATGTGTGTGAAGGAAGACATCAGCTATTGTGGTTGTGTTTCTCTTCCCCATCCATTGACTCACAGCCAGCAAATAACAATGACACCAATCAGCTGGCCACCTGAAATTCTTACATTCAATTACACAGTAACGTCTGACTATTTAGAAATCCCTGGCAAAGTCTTATTTCCATATCTTCTTCTTCTAATAACATTTAATCCTTTATAGCTTCATTAATAAAATTTTAATTGAACATTTACTGACTTAAATAATTGCATAACTAAGAGAAAAAGTCTACTTTTTGAGGGGATAGATATTAAATCTAACATACTTTGTTCTATATGCTACAACCTCATACAGAAAATTTTATCACAAAAGTCATAAAATGATAGCATTATTGATCTAGAAGTGACCCATACAACAGTACTTCTTCAATTTTAATGAGGATACAAAGCACCTGGGGATATTGTTCAAATTCACATTCTGATTCAGTAAGTGGAGCCTGAGATTCTGCATCTCTGTTAAAACAAAAACAAAACAAAACAAAGCAAAAACAGGAAGGAAGGAAGGAAGGAAGGAAGGAGGGAGGGAGGGAGGGAAAAGGAAAAGAACCCAAGCAATGCCATTGATATTTTCTAAACACTGGTTTGCATGGCTATTCTAAAAGGCCAGAAGGCATTTGGACCAGTGGGTATCCATTAGCCACCTTGGCCATCTCTGGAGGGGAGACGTGACAGACTTAAAAAATAAAGTCTCTGTCTTTAAAGGGATAAAACAACATCCAATTTTATTCTGAAACTTTTAAATAAACATTGAGGTTGCTTATGTTGAAATAACTGTTGACATGGTGATGATACTCATGTCACATTTTAATAGAATTGTTTATAGATTTAATCGATTTCCATTCACTCAAATAAGAATGCATAATGATGTTTTAAGCATTTCTATTAAAAGAGAAAATAAAATATAAAAATAGTTTATACTGAAATGTATAACTGCTTGAAGATATTGGATGATCTTGAATGTGCACATTTTTAGTCTACATGTGTCTTTACTCCTCAGGGAAAACAGTATTGTGAGCTTCTGTGAGATCTGTTATCTCACCCTAACAGTATAATACCAATTTGTGATTATTTTTGTTTAATAAGTAACATGCTAAGGTAGATAATGCAAAATTAAAGTTATTACAGAAATGCCATAATAATTAGCTTTCAGAATTCATTTAATCAGGACAGCTTTAACTTCCTAATTGTGTTTTCTTAGATTACTATTGAAATACTAAAATTTTATTCCTTATTTGAGATCAGGAAGGTAACTCCCAAGGACAAAAGAACCTCATGCTATAATTTAGAAACAGCAGTGAAGTTTATTGATGTGGCTGGGTTGATGGTATTTCACTACCTATTTTAACTTCCATCTCCTTTCTGGCTTAACCTAAGGAAGTCTAGGAAGCCGGGAAGGGTAAAGCCAGTTTAAAAATCATCAGCTTCTAGATTCAGTATGGATCAGGCACATTCGCAGGACTGTCTGTGTTCTGATGATCTCTCCAGCAACCCCATGAAGCAAGTCCTGTTGTCATCCTCTTTGTAGAAGAAACTGAGGTCTCAGTCCCTCACCCAGCTTGTTCAGGTGCATACTTGTCTGTGGTAGAGCTGGGATTGAAACTAGGCCATCCAACTCCATAACCTCTAGGTTTTTTCTAATCATTTACATTGCATTTATAGGTGCAGATACTATTAAGTACAGACTTGTTGGTCACAACGTGATTCAAGAAATAATGATTATCCCACAAGGCCATCTGTTTTCTCTCAACCCCATCACTGGGCCTCTTCTATTTCTGGTTAGTGAGGAATGGTGTCCAGCAGTGGTTCTCTCTCCCTATTTCCTCTCTTCCCACTAGATAGCAGGAAGTCTGAACATTTTATCTATTTAGAATCTCTAGTAATTCAGACTGTGGATACATTTCACCATCAGTTTAGAAGCAGTTTATTGATAGTTGTGCCAAGGACTGTGAGGGGACATAATTTAGAAATGTCTAGGCATCAAGGAACTCGAGAAAAGAATGCTGGTGTGATAACAGTTCTGTTAGGAAGATGGAGTAGGTGGTGTTATTTTCAGTTTCCAATGTGGAGCTTTTCACTGCACATGTAATTTAGAGCTCTGTTTATTTGGACTGGTGTTTAAAATTAGAAGCTGACCATCTGTATTTTTCTTGATAAGTATGGAGTCATCCTGACCAAAAGGTTTTTGAAGGTCAGGAATAGCTTATATGTGCAACATTGTTTTTGGAAAAGAAAAAAGAATGTAGCAAGTCTGAAAATAATGCTCAGTGTTTGAGAACTTAAGAGCATTTTGATATGCATGCAGAGACATATAGCCATTGAAATCAAAATTATAAAGGCTATACAGTAACAGGAAAAGTACAAGGCAGCATAATGCAGAGCCTCAAGTAAAATAAGCCTTGGAAAGTGACCTTGACATTTGTAGAGTGTCTGCTTTGTACCTGCATTCTGCTATATGGATTTATTATTTTTTCCCTATCTTTCTAACAGCATGCAAAAAAGTTGATGTTATTTCAGTATTTCACATATGAATGAATTAGGGTATAGATTTATTAGGGGACTTCGCCACGGTCACAGTGATTGGGCAATAACTCAAAATCCAGATCTCTTAAAATCTAAATGGAATCATGTTTTTCCCCAGGAATTTTTTTTTCTGAGCTTTTCCGCCTTCTTCCCATCATTGTTTTGGTTCAGAAATGTTTTTACAGTAAAGAGTGGAGTGAAATAAATTCAGCCAAAATGTGAAAATACTAAATTGTAAAGATGACTGGGAATTATTTTAGGCTTTTTACAGAGTTGAAGGACAATTAATAGTTGACACTATCTGTAAAATGAAAGCATAATCATAGCATAAACATTGTCTTATTTTATCTGATAGTTGAAATATGCATTGATGTGATTGCCAAAATGTTAGCTGTTCCTGTTAGCCAGAATGTTTTAGGGACAAGACAAGAACAGACTTTATTTTAAGATAACAAGCAAAATGTTTTTCCTTTGGTTAGTACTTTCTTTGTTAACTGATGTCTCAGACATTAGGATGAGAGGTTTGAGGATGGAAACCTTTATATGAAACTAGCGCTACATACTTCCTCATCCTTTAAAAATATGTTTTAAAAGCTTTTTAAAACTTTTCACATGATAGTTTTCTATTGCAACTATCATATATTACTGAAAATTCTACAAGAAGTGCTTAACTACTCTTTTAACAAGTAATATGAAACCTTTCTTATAAAGGTTATATTTTTCCATAACCATATTTTATCTATTTTGAAATTGTGTTCTTCACCATATTTATAGTAAACATTCACCACTAGAAATTTACTAGCTTTAAAAATAAGGATTTGGTAAAATACTTAGGTTAGGTTTGGAAAGAACTTTAGTGGGTGCATTTGAATTTTTTTCAGGGTTTTACTCTGAAAACATATCAATAAAAATTTTATAGTTTAAGTTTTTGCATAAAGAGCCTGGAATATTGCTAAAAAGAGACAGAAGTGGGTAAAGATTTTTCACTGAATTTTTTATTTCTTGTTTGTGAATCTCAAAGAAATTTTATTCTTTCTATAGCTTGAAGTTATATCACTATAACCTTTGTTTTCACAAAATATACTCTGAATAGGTCAGTAGGCCTTTGTTACCTATCCTTTTTTATTAAAGAAAAAATACTATTTCCTAGCTGCCTGTCCTCCTTAAAGTATAAAGTACAAGGCAACTGTTTAAAATCTTTTTTTTTTCTTCCTAGTTATCTTTGTCAGTTTGTAAAATTTGCTTGCATCGTATGCTTCTAGAGATGAGGGAATCATTTGCATAAGTGGATGAAGATTTTTGTCTTCCATGAAGGACAGCTTGAAATGGACACATAATCCTTTTATGCCCTTTCTGTTGTTGCAGTATCCGGCTGCTCTGATGAACCTGGGAGCCATTCTGCACCTTAATGGCAGACTCCAGAAGGCTGAGGCCAACTACTTACGGGCTCTGCAGCTCAAACCTGATGATGTCATCACACAGTCCAATCTTCGAAAATTATGGAACATCATGGAAAAACAAGGTTTAAAGACTTCCAAGACCTGACACAGGAAGACAGAAGCTCATCCTCTTCCATTTTTTAAAAGCTGGCTCCATTAACAGACCAAACTTCTCAGAAGTGTTATGCTAAGATCTCGTTTGTTGCACTTCAAGACCCAAGTAAAGGTCATTGAGGTCACTGCCACTTCTGGGAGAATTCACTTTGCTATTGGCACAGCCTTTAACACCAAAAAGGGGAACATTGGAAGCCTCCTTGAGAATGTAATTGTTGCCCATAGACTGTAAACCAGAGCACTTAACACAGGATCTTTTGACATTCTTAAAGGGGAGGGGGTACTTCGGTTATAGTTTTTTTTTTTTTTTTTCATTTTTGAAAGCTAATTTTGAAATTATATGGTTCCTTAAACACTGTGAGAGGAAGTCAGAGTGTCCATTCAGCCACAATACACTATTAAGATTGTTAATAGGGAGTAATTAACATAGTGAGCCTCTGGTTGTCCTAATGCTGCTGTCTTCCATCTTTGGGACAGCCTGCTTATTGGTTTCTGAAGCTTAGAAAACTTTTTGTTCTGTTTAATGTTGTATCAGGACCTGTCAGAATCTGCAGTTGTTTCTCAACTAGTGCACAAGATGACTTGGATGTTGACTCTTTTGAACATCATTTGCTTTTCATGTTCTGAAGGATATGGAAAATAGAGGTAGTCTTTGGAGAGGGGCTAGAGAAGCCTTATATCTGTCAGGCAGGCATTTTTGTTTCAATGTTGTCAATGTTTTCTCCAAAACTGTCCAGTAGAATTCATTGTATTAATTTCTTTTGATATTTCTTTTTAAAATGGCTGTTCTTGGCTAACATGCGTGGTTGCATAAGGATGAGAGAAAGGGAAGCTTATAAGTGTTCTAGTTCCAATAACTAATAGATAGCAGTTAGACAAAAGGGAAGGTATGTGTGCTTCCCAGATTTTGTTGTTAAAAGATCAAGTCTACACAAAGGAGTGTATGATGGTGGTTTCCCAGTTTTTAATTTTGTATTTTGCAAAAAATTGTATGAAATGATAACCAATTTCTAATAGATACCTAAACAGCAGTGCAGATCAATTTTCAAAGGATTATTTTTAATCTTATTTGTTCTTCCTGAAAGGTATCAAAAATGAATTGTTTTAAACTGCAATAGAATATAGCATTAACCTGTATATGGACAGGTCTTCTGCCACGTGATTTTCTCAGTTGAAAACTATTTTTCACTAGCAAATTGGGTATTTTATTTTATTACCTGTTATTAACCACTTCACTGATCATTTCACAAATGAAAGACTATAAATGAAGCAGAGAAAAACATTTATTGAACAGTTTTTCACTTGCAATCAAACTTTGCTACTAAAAATTAATTTCATAAAACACCAGTCTGTTATCAACTTTTTATAGAGAAATTAGCTATACGATGCCCTACATATTTATTTATTTATTATTATACAGTAGCAGAATAACAAAACAAAAAAAAAACTTGATTCATTAAGCCAGTTCTTTGCAACTGAAAATTAGCTTTTTCTCCTTCCCTTTCACACTCCCTGTATATAAGATCAAATTTCCATTAAAGGGAAGCTGGACATGCAAATACATCATATTATGTTTTCTCCATATTTTATGTATTTTGCTATGTATCTGAATACAGTGGCATAAAGAATTTAAAGTAGTGTTGCTATGGCACTAGTGTTTTGTGAGGAGGGCAAATGTAGTAAGAGAGATTTTTTTAATGGCATTAATAAGAAGGCCCTCCTGTAATGTGTGTATTATTTTGTAAACATTTCATTGAAGGGCCAAAGTTAAGTTATAACTAAATCACTGTTTTTCCAGAATGATATTTAACATTTAACAACCACAAACCCATGGTCAAACTGAAGTAGTGGGTTGAAGTGTATGTTTCATCTTAGTGCATTGGCAATTGCAAAAAAAAAAAAAAGAAGAAGAAGAAGAAAAAGGAATTTAATATAAGGCTATAAAGATAAATTCAATGTCTAACATTTTAATTTATTTAAATAGTTATTGACTTATGACAACTTCTTAGTCTTAACATTTTATGTCTCTTTATTGTTATTGTTTTCTTCCTTTCCAACACTTGTTTCTTAATAGGTTCACTGAATGCACAGTAGAGGCACTTCATGTGACTCAGTTCCCAGTAGCATTAATAATTGGGCTGTGTCATAAAATGCATGGATTTTTAATAACTACATGTCCCTGACACTTTTCACTACAGGGCTGTACTTAGTAACTGACCAACTCGGGCTTGGGGGGAGGTCTGGGGGGGTGTCAGAACATGATCAAAAATGTCTCCGCTCAGGGATTTATGGTGGATTATTGCAGACAGTGCTAAAAATATAGAGCACAAGACAAGTTTACTAAATTAAAATTTTATTTTTTGAGAAGCTGTTATTTGTATAAATTATCAAGATTTGTAGGCTTTCCTTTTGTAGAAATAATTGTTTTATGTGCCAGAGAATTTCAATTTTGTTTTCAACAATAAAGCATTGATAACAAATACATTGTGTAAGCCTTTTTAAAAGAATCTTCTACATCAACAGCACTTAAACTCTTGAGATTTTTCAAGGACCTAGGAAAAAGGCTAAGTAAGTAGAGGTCGAGCATCAGAGGTACATGATTTGAATGTATAATTGATAATGATAATTAATTTCTAGTAATTATAATAAAAATAAAATTTTCCAGTATCACCAATTTTACCTGTTAGGATATTACAATAACAAAGTTTTATTTTCTTTGGTTATTGAACCATTGGGAAAAGGTTCTTAGAAATATTATTAAGTGCAGCATAATTGCTGGTTACTGCCTCAATCAGTTTTTGGTAAAATTGTCCATATTTATAAGACCTTGGTACTCTATTCTTGGATGAAAAAAGAACTCTGTTCTGCTGAGAAATGTCAGTGAAGCACATTTAGGAGTCAGTAATAAAGAAACCTGGGGTCCCAGAGAAGGTGAAAAGTGACAGGGAGTTCCAGTTTGGTTAAAATTGTTGTTCTATACCACTGGATTATATACTTCCTATTTTCTTGTGTATAGGGTAACAGCTATCTTTGAGGACTTTACTGTATGCTAAACATCCTATGGGTGAGTGTGGTTATGTTCCAGTTTTAAAGGTAAGGAAAACAGAGCTCAGTGGTATGAAACAATTTGCTCACTGTCACCAAGCTTGCAAGTGGCAAGCCTGTCCCCAAGTAGTCCAAAGCTCACGTGTTCTCTATCATCTGGGCTCTCAGGTACCAGAACTCAGAAGCCAGGAAATCAAGTTGCAACTCTCTTGGTATTTTCCTAGCTATTTCACTTCCACAAATCATACTCTTTGCCTTTGTCACTGCAGATGATTGTGAAGATTAAGAGGTAATTTATAAGAAACATCTTAAAAAATTGAGATTGTCAGAGCCATAAAATATTTAAGTGTGCATGCAGCTAAACCCATTTTCTTTTTCTTCTGGTCTACAAGTTAAGTGATTCAGCCAAAATCCCGAAACCGGTTAGTAGCAACACCCAATACGCTATAAGAAATATCAGTTTATTAACAGGTCTTGGTGCATAAAGTAATTGTATAATTGATTCTGTTTTTAAATTAAAATGTCATATAACTTGAATTGAAGCCCTAAACCTAATAAAAGAAGGGACTTTTTTCTTTCTTTTCCTTTTTTTTTTTTTGACATTGTTTCACTAGCCTACACATTGTCTCTGAGTAGACCATAAAATATGCTATAAATGAAAATTCCATCTATTATTTGCTCATGAGCTACTTGATATATTTTAGAAAGTAAAAAGTTAAAATGTGGGATTTCATGACTCTCCATTTGATATTTCCACCAGATTAATGACAGTTTTCATAGTATGTTTCCAGTAAAAAGAAAGAAAATACATCTAAGTCATTACTGTCCTTTCTAAATACAAAAAAAGAACCTGGGTTTCTGTGGATAATTTAAATATTATAATATTTCCAGTTCATTGGTATGGACCTTTGGAACATGATTTTTTACTTAATTTAAATATTATATTCAGTAATTATAGAACTTGCTTCCTATCATTTAAAACTTAATATAATGAAGTGGTATTTGTAGAAAAATTGGCCTATACATTTGAACTACTATACACTATGGGAAGAACAAGTCAAATGGCAATGAAGTTGTGCTGATTTAGGCTGAATTTTACAGTAGCAAATATGCACATGTACTAGGACATTGCTGTGTTATTGTGGTTGATTTTCCTGCAGGATCCAGTAAGAGGCACCTTTGAGTCAGCCTTAACGCCATCTGCCACTTCACCCATATTGGCCTTTGATTGTTAATGGTGTTCCATAGACATTTAACATATAATTTTCCTCCTGGAGCACTGCTGGGATTTAAGTTTCTTGTTAACTTGAAATTCCTGTAAAGTTTTTCTTCTAGATTTCTCAAACTGTTCCTCCAACTTTTTCCAGCTAATCTCTAATATTATTGATGTTACTGTGCTATTTAATTTTTTGCTTCCAAAGAATGGAGAGCTTTTGTTTAGGAAAAAAAAATCCTTTGATCAGGGGGAAAATTACAAATATATGAGACCATGTGATGAGATCATTTAAAAAAAAAACCTACAGGAAGCGAAGAAGTCAATGTGGTATCTGAAAAAAGTTTCCAGACATGCCCAAAAGGAGAAAGTCAGGTGGGAAAAGTGTAGACATGGGAGAACTAAATGTAAATTGTCATTAGTCATAAAACTGTTGTGTTGGAGATGTAGGAGATTTGATTACTGTGAGACTGTTCTTTTTGGTTGCCCAATGATCTACCAAATTTCAGTCCCTGTATTGGGGGAAAAGCACATAATAAATAAGTAAATGAATAATATAACTACAAGACAGGATAGAAAATATTCAGCTAGTTTGAAGTCTAGAACTGGCTGTCTGTCCTGATATGACTATATTCTCTCCTACCTCCTTGGGATTTGATAGGTATATCACATATTCAAAACAAACCTATCAGCCATTCTTTATTGACCTGGAGAGAATACAGTTCTGTTTTTCAAGTAATAGTTTGTGACTTTTAGAAATGCTTTTTCTAATAATTTTCTATTGTGTCCTTTGCTTTTCCATCCTAGAGGACTCACAATGAAATCATTCCCCTGGGATCTTTCTCTGGTAATATCATTGAACAACTAGAGACTGTAATGAAACTTTTCTAGAATGTACTGAGAGAGAAATCCTGCAATTTCTATTCAAAACAAAACAAAACTCAAAATATCAAAGAAATGAAGCATCTTTTTTTTTCCAATGGGACACTCCTCTCATAATAAAGATAATATAGTACCATAAAACCAAAATTGATGAAGGAAGGAGGAGATGAATGTGCGGGGGGGGGGGGGGCAGAGGGGCAGGGGATGTGAACACAGTGGTTACATTTAATTTTAACATGGGCCCTTTTCTTCATCTCATTTAACAAGTAATGGGAACACTGACTGTCTTCAGCTTTTTAATTCCGCAGATATCACCATACTAAATATATAGAACCAGTAAATAATAGATTTCATTTTTTGTATTATTTAAAATATATTGCTAAGCTTAATATTTATGAACATTTTATATTTCCTTTCCAATAGAATATTATTCTATAAATGTGCCTTCACATGAAGTTTATGAAAATGACAATTAGAAAATTTAACTGGAATTCTGGTATTTATATTTTTAAAAAATGTCCTATGCCACTAAATAGTTTGATATTATTAGATAATATTTTATTAAAATTTAATAATTTTGCATTATATGCTAATGGAAGGGTAGCATTAATGTTATTTTTATTATATTCTATTGTCTTTTTCCCAAATACACTGTTGATAACATTTATAAAGTGCAATTATTCTAGCAAAGGTTCATCTCTTTCTATAAAAAGAATCAAGGAAGTTTCTTGTTTAATTTGTTGTAACTTCTGTTGATAGACCTGGTATGGTTTGAATACGAAGTACCCCATGAAGGCTTATAATTGGATTATAGGAACTATAACCTAATAAGTAGTCCATTTGATGAATGAATAACTTGAATGGACTAACTGTATGGTAACTGTAGTGGGGAGAGTCACATCTCAAGGAAGTAGCTCACTGGGAGCATGCCTTTAGGGTTTGTTTTTGTCCTTGGCACCTTGCACTATCTCTGCTTCCTGTCACCATGAACTAAGCAGCTTTCTTCTGTCACTTCCATCATGATGTTCTGCCTCACCTTAGGCCCAGAGCAATGAACTCAGCTGAACATGGACTTAACTTCCGAAACCATGAGCCCTAAATGAACTCCCTCCTCTTAAGTTGTTCTATTTGGGTATTTTGGTCACAGTGATGAAAAGCTATCTAACATAGACTCAATTATTGTTTGGGATCATATTCCAAAATTTTGCCCTGTGAGTGACAGTAAAGATGAGTTAACCTGCTGCTATTTCTCAAGCAGCCAAAAGTGATACTCTTAGAAATCAATCACAACATCAGAGATCAAGGGGGAACATAGATTTGGCCTCAGCACTATACAAATGAAAAAGCAATCCAACAAAGCATGTAAAATGATGAGGTATTAGCTGCAGGTTATATTTCTGCAGAGCCCAGTGCTAACCAGAGTTGGTGAAGAATCTCCACTGGAGTAGAGAAGAGAGAAGTTCTAACTAAATTCAGTTCTGGTTCCTGGTGTAAGACATAAAGTTTTTATTTTAGGATAAATTTATAAATCCTCAAAGAAACAGTTGGCCTACATAAAAGTGAAACACAGAATTCTTAGAATAGATTAAACTGTTTACAAGGATCTATTCCTGCCATATAGTGACTGCTTGGTTAATTCTTCTGACCTGTCCATTATGCATCAGAAATCTGGTTCCTTTGCCTTTTGCAGATGATTACAATTTTTTTTTTTTAAGATTCCAGTAAACAACTAAATGGTGATTTTTTTTCATTAAAAAAAAAACTAATTTGCTTCTTTTTTCACTTGCTATTCTTTATGGAATCAAAGATTTCTGGAGGTTACTGGCTAGTTGAAAGCTCTTCATGTGTCAGAGAGGAATTAAAAGCTACATGTCATTTTTCTGTTGCAAAGTCACAGTAGAAAATACATTTGCTATAAGTCTTTATGTTATTAGCTAGACTGATTCACCGACTTTGTTCCTTCTCTCTGTTATACACATGCACACACACACACCCCAACTCACCATGTGTCTAGGAAGTCCACAGCTAAACCCAAGATCAAACATAAGCATCTGTGCATTTGATCTTCCAAGAGAGGAAGTCATTATGAGGAATGAGACATAATTTGAAATGTTTTGATTAACAGAGGAAATAAAGTGAGAGCAAACCTCTTGTCCTTAGGTGAATGATTTAAATCCACACAAACAAGTTGAGAGGAATGAGGGCAGATACTTACCTCTCAAGATGTTGCTATAAACACCTTGTATATCTCTTTCACACTGTCCTCCACCTGTCACCATCAGCTGCTGCCGAGAGTCATCAAATCAATCCTTTACACAGAGCATTTTAATTTTTGTTCTCATTCTGGGAAAGAAATGCCACTTGGATGAAGGAGAGATTTGACATATGTAGATGTGTAGCTCTGTTTTCATGATAAGTTTTTCCAAATTAACCTTTAAACATCTTTGTTTTCATTTTATTTCATCTTGGAAATTAGCCAAATGACAGAACAATACAGACTCTCTAAGACAAAAAGCAAAACAGTAATTCTTAATACTGACGAAATTGAGGTGACCACTGGACTATCCTAATCCTATCGCCTTTCTTTCTTTTTTTTTTTTTTTATTTCAACTGACAATTTATTCCATTGCTTGGCAACTCCATGCAACTTGCTTCTTGGAACTTCAGGGCAGTTGGACTCTTTTCATAGAAATAAATCTGAATGAACAGGGTTTTAATGATTTCACTCTTTCATGAGCAAGGTGATATTGTTCTTGTTATATATGTTTTTTGCATGCAGTGTTTTTTACAGTTTTCAAATGGCTCCATATCTTTTATATTCATCTTTTAAAAATCTGATAAATTAAACAGGAGAACCATCATTATCCTCAGAGTCAAACTCCATATGATGATTCATAAGCTCAGAATATCATATGACTTGCCCACACCCACTATGAAAAAAGGTCTTCTGTTTCCTAATTTTATGACTTCAGCCTAAACCCAGGGCAATGGATAAGGATGGATATAATCAGTACATTAGGAGAGTCTTGCCTCCTTTGTTTTTTATTTCCTTAGCCTTTGAAGTCCAAATATGATTCAAAAATGTTTCCATCTGAAAGACATTCCCTCAAAACTGGGGACAGATTGGAATTACATCTCTACGTGGTGAGAAAGATGAGGGAGGCAACCATCATTCCAATGTACCATAAAAATGACTTAGCTTTTGTTTGATCAGTTATTCTTAATTGTTTACCTGAACTGGAGGTTTGATATTAATTGCATTTACTTAAAACTCTGTGCCTATTGAAGCTTTCTGTTATTATTCAGGTGTTAGTAGCCAAGTTTGGCCTAATTTCTCGAATCATACTATACTACAGGATGTCTGGTGTCGTTGTCTAGCTTTTATGAATACCAGGTTCTTGCATCCTGAAGCTCTACGCCTCTGCGAGTGCTATTCTCTTACAGCTTTTTCTTCTTTTCATTCTGCCATTTACCAGCTGTAAACCACAAACTCTTTTCTTTTACCCGCAAGAATCATTTGCACAGGTCTTTGAGTGTCTAGCTGGCTTTAAAGATTTCTGGTGGCAGAGTGGTTTTAATCAAATGACTTAAAATTGAATATCGAACAACCCTTTTCTTACAATTTCTCTTGCTGCCCATGCCAACCAGGGTTTCCCATGGTTACCTATCACCATGGATGTTAGCCTATTCTCAGACAGTGCTCTCTTCCATGGTTCACCTCAGTTTCAAAAGTTACTGCTACCTTCTTATTCAGAGCTCTCCAAACCTGTCTTATGATATGGAAAGTGAATTATCCAAGTGTTTTCCAAAAATTATTGAAAACCTGAAAGCCTATAGTCTGTATTTGTCCTTCATATGTGTTTTGAAAAACATGAGCGAATATTTAGGAATCTAGAGTTCTTGTTTTATAACCTGAGTTTCTGGCTTTTCTTGAAATATAGAATATCTGGCAACAGAGAGTCTTATCTCTGCATGGTAACAGGGAGAGGTAGGTGACTAGCATTTGTTATTCTTAGCTAGGATTTATTCTCATGTGTGCCACGACCCCAATCATCCCTCCTCCTCCTTATGCTTGGCCCCCAGAGCATCTGAATGTAAGACTCCCGCTCTAATCAAAGGCAGCTCCTTCCCTAATAGGGGACTCTGAAATATGCTGTTAATATATGTCTTTACTATATAGTCTTATAAACAAGTATAAGAAGTATTTAAAATGGTTATTATCTAGTTTTAATATATTCCAAAATTTCTTTAAGACTAAAAACTTTATAATATTATTATTTTTTTTAATTTTGAATAAAGTTTGTAAGTGAATTGGGGAAATGAGAGGTGACATTGTGAAACATTTTCTTCTCAAGTAGATTCGGAGTCATTAACAGATTCAGATAATGACTGGATCATCAAACTTAACCATACATTGGTGTTTGGATAATGAATTTTTGTAATTAACCATCTTAGAGAAAAGACCCTTTCCTTATGTGCTATATTCTCTCAGAATAGTTATTTTCCATATCCCCTATCTTGCAACCTTATACCATTTAGCTAGATTTATACAAATTGTTCTAAATGCCTCCAACTACAGAATTTAATTCTGATTGATGAAGACCTAGTTTCAAAGCTACAAAAAGCAGGCTACTGTGGTAACAAAAAATAAAAAAATAAGACAGATGCTTCAGAACATATATATTCTATGTAACCTTTTTAACATTAACTGGAAATAACAAATGAACACCAATAAGATAGTCCAGATGCAAGAATTTTGCTCTTGAACTTGTTACAGTGAGTATGGTTTTCTTTTGGTTAATAATAAAATAAATGGTAAACTTTGAATTAATATGATACATATATATGTAGTATGTAATTTGTAAGGTGATAAAAGTTAGTTTACTTAAGCATTTTTCTGTGCAGAAGACTATGACATACCTTATTAAAAGTTCCATCAGTTTAGGAATTTCTTATCTGAAGTGTCTGAATGCCCTCTCTCTCCCCAAAAATGTCTTCAGTAGACTGAACTTGATTAATGAGCTGTTTCATTTTTCACGATAAAGTTAACATTTTTCCTTTTCCCAGCAACACTAGCAAATTACTTGATTAATATCAAAAAGCTCTGATTCACACATAACCTTTGAATAAACAAGTTGTGATACTGTTGGCAACACGCTAAGAGGTATTCCTGTAAGTAGGCTATAAAGGAAATTGCCTTTGTAATTAAATGTATAAAGAGGGAGTCTGTTATTTGCTTGCCACAATTTTTTTTCCTCTTGTAAGTAGAGAATGTATAATGAGATTGGGTCAGAATATCTTTTTCTATGCTAGATTACTATTTACATTCCCTCACTACTCAAAGTCCAGGAAGAAAACGGACATTTATGAAAATCGAATAGTTTCTAATTCAAAATTTCAGGGCTTTCCAATTTTCTCTTTAAGTATGGCAATGAGAGGTAATCAATCCCATGTTGACTGAAAAATATTTACCCTTCCAAAAGATGTTCCTAATAATTAATTACCTAATAAACAAAGTCTGTATACCAGCTGGTCTAATAAGTCAGATAAAAGGTCTTTGTATAAGAAAAAATTTTAGTCTAAAGTGGAAGAAGGAGAAAAGAAACAAAATGTTCTGCCTTTATCATTTACCAAATACTTGGTATGTCTTATTGCATCTAGAAAATTACAACTGTCCTTTATTACAGCGTGACTAGGTGTCTTTCCAGTGTTTTCTTTTCCTTACAGACAACTGTGGGAACACACCAAGTGACTAACGAACGCAGTCCACCCCAATGCAAATGCTGGGGTACTTTAAGTCTAAGCCAGAGGTTGGCCAGCTGTGGGCTGGTGGGCCAAACTGGACCCTCCATCTATGAGATCAAATGGGTATGTGCATTTTTGAGTAGCTGAAGAAAAAAAAGATCAAAAGAATATTTTATAATATGTGAAAGTTATATGAGATATCCGTGTCCATAAAGTTTTATAAGAACACAGCCATGCTCAGTCACTGTCTATTGACTAGGTCTGCTTTTCTGACAATGGCAGGACTGTGTGATTACAACAGCAACCTCATGCCCTGCAAAGCTCAAAATATTTATTATGTAGACTGTTACAGAAAAAGTTTGCCGACCCCTGGTCTAAGCCAACTATGATACTCCTGTCTCTTGCTTTTCCAGGCTCCAGTCCAGCTGGCAGTGCCCATGTGACAATGAAACACAAGCAGAGCTCTGCTAGGGGGAATTCTGGAAAGGCTTTGCTTTCTTCACATAAGGTTGGCATCTTAACTCCCCTTCCGGCCTTGAATATGAAAGCAAAGTCTGGTTGTGAGAGCAGCAATCTCACAAGCATGGGGTGATGAATATAAAAGTAAAATCCAGGACCCTGGAGGAAGGGAAAGGACCTGCGTCCCTGATAGAATTGTTAAGCAGCTGGACCCAGGCCAGCCTTACCCCTTGGCCTTCCTGTTATGTGAGAAAAACCAACCCCTGTCTCTAAGGCATTCCTCACTGGGCTTTGTGGGCAAATCCCTTCCTTACTAACATGCCTCCTCTTCCTTCACCAGCACAGGACCCATTTGGTCTTGATTTTACAAGGAGAGTGTGGAGACTGAAGGAACCTTCCTGATGTTCTTCCCAGATTTTTTGTTTTTTTCTTCATAGGTAAAGTCACTCTTGAGTTTGCTCATTAGTAACAAACTAGTGTTCTCAGCAGCATTATCTGGAATTTGGGAGAAATAGTTATAAGAACCATCTATTTCTCTTTGTAATTTCAAATAGATCAGAGCTGAAGGACAGCTATGTTGCTGCTGGAGTGTTACCCTGCCCTGACCCCATCCCTGTATCCTCCACTTAAGTTAGAGGCACCATCCTCTGTCCTCCCCTAATGCTTAGGTCAGACTATCATTCCACACATGACACCACATATTGGTTATATAATCAGCTCTAAATGTGTTAAGGACAGCAACCAATTCTCACTCCTGTCACTCTAACACCTAGCATGGTGCTATATATACATTACAGGTGATAAAAGAATGAATGGAAGGAAAGCAAGGAGCACATTTTTCAGATACAAATACAATGTGAGTTGCACAAATATATTCTTTAGTTTATCAGATATCTATTGAGTGTCTATTATATGCCTTTTTCTGGGTGAGGGGAATAAAGAATAAAACCAGCATCACAATAAAAAACTATTTAATACTAAATGCCATATACTGTTCTAAGTACTTTACATATGTTGATTTACTTAATCTTCACAATACTACTATTAATCCTATTCCATGCGTGAAAACCCTCGGGTTTGGAGAAGTTAAGTAACTTCCCCCAAATCACACAGTTAAAAGTATAGAGTTGGAATTATGATCCATATACAGTAGATCTAGTTCCAGGATATTGCTTACATACTTGCTACCCTACTTTCAAGCTGCTTTTTCTAATGCTTCAGGAACAGGGAACATAACATAAAGAAAACTTGTCCTCTACTATGGGTCTCATAATAAGATAAGGTGCATGCCGCTGTCCGGCTGCAGCAAAATAACGGGGGGGGGGGGAGAAGGGTGAGTGTGTGTGACAAACAACTTGTGTACATTGATACAGCAGGAGTGGAAGCCGTTTATTGTAGCATAGGAGGGGTATATATCCATTCCACACAGCTTATCTTAATTAACATGAACTAGATACAGCAGTCAACCAATAAGGAATCTCCACACTTAATGGCTCGCTGGCGTTACTTCACAAACCTCTCCCCCTGGCAAAATGCCAGGCACCATCTTGACTTGTTTACAGACCTTAACAGGTGCAGTTTGCATAATGGAAGAAAACACAGGTCGAGGGTCAATCTGCAAGGTTTCAGGTACTGGCTGCAGAAGGTACTGTATAACTATGAGTATATTAATTAACCTCCCTTTGCCTGAGTTTCCGTATTAGCAAATTGGGATCACAATAATATCTAACTCATAGGGTTGTTGTAGGTGTGCATGCATAAATAAAAGTACATAAATATAAAGAGAGTTAAAAATTAGCTCCCATGATTATGGAGGCTCTCAAGTCCCAAGAGATCTATAGTCAGTAAAACAGAGACCTAGGAGAATCATGAGTATAGTTTCAATCTGAGTCTAAGTTCAAGAACCAGGCATAACTTTCAGTTTAAATCTGAGTCTGAAGGCAGGCAAAACCCAAATATCCAGGCTAGAAGACAGCTGAGCAGAGAAAGCAAATTCTCCTTTACTAAACCTTTTGTTCTATTTGGACCTTCAACATATTGAAGTGGACACCATTGGGTGGCCCCCTGCTTTACTCAGTCTAGTGAGTCAAACAATAATCTCATCCAGAAAGACCTCCACAGACATATCCAAAGTAATGTTTAACCAAATGTCTGGGTAACCTGTGGCTCAATCGAATTGACACATAAAAATTGCCCTTGTAAATTCACCCCTTACCAGTTTTGCATCCATGCATAACTCCTTCAATGATACTTGGTCTCCAAATGAAGACAATTAAAAGGGCATAATTTTGCCTAACATAGTAAAACTATCCTTCATACGGCCAAAAATGCATGAAGAACAGAAAATAAAGTCATTGAGAAAGCTATAATCTTATATAACTTAAAATCCTCTAGTGTAATATTAAAAATGCTTAACTACTATGCTATAAAGCCAATACATAATTTATTATACAATAAAGTAAGAGAAAAAAGAAGACAAATATATTTGCTATACATTATTATATTCATAACAAAATAAGGAAAAAACACAAATGACAATCAGAGTTCACATTTCTATGACGGGTCACCTAGGCATAGCTGGTACTTACATCTACCTTCTTCCACTATCCAGTCTGTGTATCACTTGCCTTCAGCAAGTACCTCAGCTGGCTATAGTTCTTCATGTGGTAGTGACCTAAACCTTCATTCCTGAAGAGTCAGGGGCTATTTGTAGTCCTACTTGAATTGGATTGTTGCCATTGACCTTCTTCCAGGGCATGATAAGACTAAGAGACGACCTAAGGGATCTCCAGTATTCCAGACAGACTCCTCTTTATATTTACTGGGGAGCAGTAGTCCAGTTTCCCCCTAGTAATCGGGAGTAGTCACTCCAGCCAGCAGACTATCTTCCTTCTTTGCCTATTGATTCACAGACATGAGGAGACTAACAGAATCATGTGGTTGCCTTAATTTCCAGCTCAGTGGGATTACTGTCGTGTCTCCTGGTGGAATCATTCCTCACTTTGGTTACTAGGACCTCTAAACCAGTAGAGTAGAAAGTCATAGGAACAGAAAGAAAAAAGTTTTGCTGGTGGGTCACCAGGGGTAATATAGAATGGCACGATCCTTTTTTCCACCACTTGAATCCTGAACCTCTAGACCCTGACTCACATTTTTAGAGGACACAAATATCTTACTTTTATTGCATACATGACTCTCTCTATATATATATCTATATATAGATATATATATATACCTCTTCACCAAATTTCCTTGTCACCAAGTATGAATCATGTTCTTTCAAAGTCCCTGCTCATCCTGCTGTACCACTGGCCAGCCCATGAATTGTTATATAATAGCAGCACATCCAGACATCTATTCTTCAAGGCAAAGCAAACAGCCAAGTACACAACTTGTATTTCTGCCCACTGGAGAATTTTTTCTTCATCACAGGGATGCCCCAGAAAAAAGGCTGTCATGCTGCCGATGTCTACTTTCAGGTGGACGTGTTTTGCATAACCAGAAGCAAATCTTCTCTTCCTTTGTCACCTGATATAGGAAATTCCTCATGAGGCCATAGGTACAGGATAGAAGAAAAAAGTCACTGAGTAGAAACAACAGGCATTTAGAAGGTAAGATACATGTTGCAATATCTTCCTACTCCCTTTCCCCATGAATTTAAGGTGGTCGTTGATGCTGAGTGATCAAGTGGTTAGATACTTCTATCACACCCATGTCAAAGTTGTAACACATAAAAACATTTCATCAGAACATTCTTTATCTTCTGATCTCTGGATTTTAAAAAAATGTTTTGTATTACATTGTATTAGTGTTTGTTGACATAAGGAGACCATGTGATGATGGAGAGTCAGGGATGAAAGCATCACAGCATGGGAAATATGTCTAATTAATGAAGGAAAACATCTGGTCTTCAGCAGTTCTCCACTGGGTAGGGAGCAGGAGTTTGAACTTGGGCTAGGCCTACAAACATCAGAGGAATGGGCCTCAAAGGGGTGGGGGAGAGCAGACGTTTCCAATGCTGTGCCTCAGCCAAGGCCTGGGGAAACTGAGAGAACCCATGCTTAGAGAATCAACCTTACTAGGACACTAAGTGCAAGCATTGGACGTGGAATCAGAAGTTAGAGAAAAGCACCCTGGATCAGAACTTGGATCCAGCCAAACTGTGAATAGAAATGCCAGAGCAAGTCAAGGTGTTGAGACAACTGCTATAAAAAGTACCCAGTGTGTACTCGGGTTTCTCCTATGGACCACAGTTTGGCTGTACCTCTCTCCAGATACTCAAGAGACTATGATTTTTTAAAGTACAGAGTGAAATAGAGAGGATAAATAGAATCGCCTGATATTCAAAATACCACAGTTTTTATAACCCTGAATTATTGCAGAGCGATTGTGTTTCTTCATTTCTCTACAGAGCTGAACATTTGTTTATTTCTTACCTATCCCATAAGGAATGAAGAAGATTTTAAAAACCCTATACAATACAAAGAAATTATACAATGGAAATAGAGGTGGAGAATTATGAAAAAGAAAACACGAATACAAATGGAAAATTGAGATGAATAAAAAGGGAATTGTGTTTATTTAATTCCTCAATATTGAGTGGAGAGCCTCAAGAAAAATAAGACAGAAATACATCTTACAATATTTTAATGTGCAATAGCATCAGAATGAAGACTGAACTGGGTTTTCCTGACTCTAGTTTCCTCATTTCAGCTCTGTGATTATCTAGCATGTTCATTCTCTTTGAACAAATTGGTTTCAATTTCCTCTTCCATAAAACAACCTATCATTGCTTAATGAAAATAGCCAGAGTTAAGATTCAGTAATCTCTAGGTCTTCCTTTGCCACTTGACCTTGGAAAATTTATTCAACCTTTCAAATCCTTAGTTTTTTCATCTGTGAAATGGAGATAGTATAGCTATTTAAAATATAATATACATGATACACTCAACAGAACACTCTTACTACATTTGAAAATATTCTATCATAGTAGCTATTAAAAATAAGATGTTTAAGTAAATGCTCTTTTTGGTTTTATATAGTTTAAAAATTTTGATTCCTTAAATGAACTGTTTTCTATGAAATTTTAATAACTGTTGCCTTTCTTTTATTTTTAATCAATGTTTGCTAGAAGAACTTATCTTTGAATCACAAAACCGACTGTATTCTCCACATAACCCAAGTAAAACAAATGCAAACTGACCACAAACTGACTGCAGAAGTTTGTAAATCCTTAGAAACAAATGGGCTAGAGGTGAAAAGTGAAAAACCAGCCTCCATCTCAGAGCAAAGCCTGTCCAAGGAAGGGACATACCTTTGTCCTTGGAAAAACCCACAGAGCACTCCTAAGCACATTCCCACCCTGCTAAGTTGTTTATCTACAAATAACAGGAGAGATCTGCTGCGCCAGGTATCCCTGACTCAGTCTGGCTAGGTGGGGATCCATAGCAGCCCCCTAGCAGCCACCAATCAGCATGAGACAGGGAAATACCTGGGATGCCAGTATAAACCTCCCAGCAGTTTATGGTGGTTGATAACAAGTTGGGAAACCATGTAGTTCAGCATGTACACCCCTCTTGGCTTAAACCAATCAGTTCAAATGAATACCCCTTTTGTACTGACCAATCACCCCTACCCAACTTGTTCCTGCCAGTGAATGTGCTAATCATGTTTTACAGTTGTTATTTGATTTTCCCACATTGTGTGATGATTTGCTATGATGTATGTGAAGTCCCTGCCCTCTCCAAAGAATGTATAAAAGTGCTGCAAACCCTGGGCTTGGGGCCTCTCAGCGTCACCAGTTGCTGTGTGTTTACGTGGAGGACCACCGAGCTAGCTCGCAATAAACACCTCTTTGCTGCTTACATCGATCTTGGGTCTCTGGTGGTCTTTGGGGGTCCCGAATTTGAGCATAACAAAAGCTTTGCCTTTATATAAAACAGTCTGAGACAAACACTTAAAACCAAAATACTAGTGTAAAGGGAAAGTATGTAAACCTTCTCTATGTTCCCCCTCCCATTCTATTCTGCAACAATAGGAATTCTCTTAAGAAATGACTTGGAAAGCCACTTTGGATCAAAAAAAAAAAAAAAAGTATGACAAAAAGATAATTTGTCAAGAGTAACATTGAAGTTTATAGAAAGAACAACAATACTTTTTTTGCTTTTGGCAGGGAGTGGGTATGGAGACTTTCTAACATAGTGGGCTTTGCAATGGGTAAGCCTGGTATTTGGCTGCTGTCAAAAGGATAGAATTGAGGATGGGATGAAGACAGGAGACACATTTACTAAAGACCTACAAAGTCATAGAAGCTGTTAGAAACTCAATCTGCTTTCTCACTTATCCCTTCAAATGTAGTTCAATCCTTTCTAATTTAGCAGGAGAGAACCAAGTTTCAAGAATTTCAAGGACTGATAGGATTCAATTGCTGCTAGATAAGCAGCTATACCATCATTAGAAAATGAGTTTGAATATCAAATTTACACTTTTCCCCTGCTTGTCAGGCTGAGAGAAAATTCCTTTTGGGAAGCCAGCAACAAACCTATTTCAACAGGTCTTGGCTGCTATTTATCACCAACAGGATAGCTGCCATTATCATGATTAGAATGCAAAGCATTCAATTGACCATGCACAGGGAGGATTATACATCTGTTCTTTTATCTCCTTTTTCTCCTTGGGGTGCCAAGGTGGGGAGCAGTATAAAATACTCTGAAGAAGGATACAAGAATTCCTGTGGATGGCATCTTGCTGTTCCTTTCTCAACTTCCCTGTAGAGAGGGGAGAGGTTACTGATGATAACAATGTAAAAATACCTTGTACATCATCTTTTTATAATTCATAAAGAACTGCCATATATATGTATTATATTTAATATATGTGAATATCTATACATATTACTCTACTAATCCTCATGACCTTAATTTATGGTTGTGAAGAGGATACTGAAACACAGAGATCTAAAATGCTAGGAACTGGCAGGAAAAAAAAAAAAAAAAAAAAAAAAAAAACACAAACACAGGTCTCCCAACTACTTTGCATTACAATTCCAACCCTCCCTAAAAGACATCTGTCTGTTTTAATAAAATTTGCCAGTTTCATAGGGGAATTACAAAGCCTACTTCCTCTTTGAAATTAAGATCCTTTACTCTCTCAGAAGAAAGCTTCTATATCCAAAACATAATGGCATAATAATGAGATTTCCTGACTAAATCAACCATCTCTACCTACCCTCGAATATTACTTTACTTTCTCGCTTCCCGTGGTAGCCAAAGTACAGTTCAACAAGAACAGTAGGAGGTTGGGAGGGCATGGAAATTAGAAATTCAAAAAGGTTGAATAATATATAAGAATAAGTCCTTATGAATAGTGAAATTGTGGTTTAGAAAAGCTATCTTTTTGGTAGAGCCCTCAGGGTGGAGAGAAGTGACCCTGTTACTTGGAAACAGATCTGGAACTTTGAACAATTTCTCCCTTTTTAGTTTCTTTTCTTTAAAAATGTGTGATCCTGCTAAAATAGTCCGTGGCGATTGAATATCCATTGAACAAAAGGCATAGATGGCATTCTAAGTACATATGAGACACGGAAAATTTTTTTTTTTAGATGCAGCTTCTCTGATTCTAACTAATTATATTCCTTCACTGATATTTTGAGAACAGCACAAAGTATTTATTGGAGATGAAATTAACACGTACCAGCAGTTTGGTATAAGAAATAACTGCTCTCCACCTTGTACTGCCTTACAATAGACGAGAAAGAGTGCTGTGCAAACAGGAAAATCCCTTTTGGGATCCTGATAAATTGTGTAACAAAACATGAGATTTGAGTACAATGATTTTATTCATCTTTATTTCTTTATTGAAGAAGATCAAGAGCTAAAAGTGTAGAAGACCAAACCCGTTCATCACAGATATTCAGAATTATAGAAGTGAAGAAAAGAAAACATTCATGGCAATGATTCTGAACTAATACAGAAACTGAAACATTACTTGATCTCAAATTACTTCTTTTAAATCAACTTGGGAAATGACATAACCATATTTAATTCCTCTGAGAAGAATTGTACAGTTCCAACCATCTGCTAAATTAAGCAGAGTGATTATAATGAACATTTACAACAGACCTGATACAAAAGGGGATAATAACTTTATGCATAAAACAAAATCCTGGGAGGCTGCTGCAACTTGAAAATGAAGATCAAAATTAGGAGAACAAATTTTTCAGTATATACCCACTGTAGGGGTGGTGAGGGTCAAAGTGCAATATAACATTTCCTTTAATTCTTTGTTTCTTTTTAGGAAGAACTGCCACAAGATTCCGTCAAGCTGCCACGCGTCATAATTCCTTTCTACCATGTCTCATCAGGCCTCTAGGTTTGGGGTTTTGTTTTGTTTTTTAATTTCCTTGTTCTTGATGGTAAGGTGAATTTTGTTTCTTATTCTTTCATTATCCCTGTCTGTACAGATGAAAACTTCAACAAACCCTTTAACAGATGTAAGACCTGTCAATTGAAAATAGCCTTTCACCAAAGTACCAGTAGCCTAGTGAGATGGATCATTAAGTAGTTGTTTAGTGTTTTTCTTTTTTGGTCTTGAATGTGTGTTCAATGTTTCTGCAGGGTTTTTTTTTTTTTTTTTTTTTTTTTTTTTTTAGGAGTGTTTCTGCCTCCAAAGTGAATGAGATAAAATAATAATGATGATGATAATGATGATGATGATGATAACAACGTGTACTTGGCTTTCCTGACATGTCTATGCCCATTTGTCAATCAGGAAATTTATTCTCATAGCACAGGGTTACATTTCTAAATATTAGTAGGGATTCCTCATCAAAAATAAAAAGGATATTTATGTTGCCATATAGTTCCAAATTCAGAGAAAATAAAATTACAATTTTTTTTCTTTCACTTTAAAGGCCAATAAAGCTAATATGGTAGTGGCACTCAGACACCTGATAAACAACTAATTTATGTTTTAGATTTTCAAAGATATGATGGTTCTAATTATGTGGCTGCCCCGTTGACAGAGGATGGAAGCCTGATAACGGACAACATTTGTCTCCTTCTTTCTGCGCACAGTCACCACTGTGAAAAATATTATTTATGAGTCTTTGAAATAGCCTTACTCATGAAATGCCTTCACTGTACTTTACAGTCTGTGGAATAAAGAGGTCTAGAAATTAATCAAAAGCACCAATTACTGTAATTGCATTTGTAGATATGATTGATAGGGTAAATCCCACTGAAAATTCAAATAGGGTCTCCTACTCTAGCAATATACTCACATATTAATTTACTAGAATTAAAAATTGTAAGATTACATAATATTTAGGCAATCCTAGTGTGTTTAATAAACACAGAACTCCTAAATAGCATGCCTTCCCTCTATAGCACTAACTGTACCTAGTGGAGTTAAAGACAAGGTTTAACAAGGCTTTTTTCTTTTCTTGGCAATGGCATATATCCATATGCGATTTTAAAGGGATATTTGAATTATTTGTTTTAAATAACATTGAATTTCTGTGAGGCACCAAGACTCTGAGAAAGTGCCTGCCTATATTTCCTCCACCCTCCCCATCCATCCATTATTTATTTGCTCAACAAATATTTCTTAAGTCACTACCATGTTCCAGTCACATAATGAACAAGAAAAATGTATTTTTTTCCTTCATATGGCTTATAGTCAAAGTACATAAGACAGAATATTGGTATAGACAAGCATATTGGAAAGAATGATTAGTGGCTTTTGGCAGGCACTGTTTGATTCAGCCAAGTGGCAAAGATTTCTCTTCATTGTGGTTCCTTGTGAGACAGGCTCCTAGGCACAAGGCCTCTTAGACTTCCTAAAGGTTCCTTCCTTCTAACTTGACTCTGACACAGAGGCCTCCAGATCTAAACAGCCACATGGGATGTTTCAATGTATATATTTGTGGTGCCCTTGGAGGACAGGTGCCAGGCATAGATGACGGGGCACAGTGCTAAGGAGAGAGAAGTATGTGGTGAAAGCTCTGGAAGTATTCCAAAGAAACACAAGTGGATGTTATGTTTGCTGAAAGGTATAGTACTCCCGCAATCACAAATATATTGAACATGATTCTTACCTGTTTAAAATGAAGACTGTTACTTTTACTCTAAATAAGGCTATATAAAGAAACTGTGAATGCACATTGCCTGTAGAGGAGAAAAATGGGTCCAAATACTGATCCTGTACATTTCTGGAATCCCTAGAAGCAACACTCGTTTGGGATTTTTGCCTCTTCCCTGCGACATTGCCAGGAACTTCTTGAAATGCCCACAGACTTCCATTCCCTCCCCAGCTGGGGATTCTCTTGCCCTCCCCTTCCCTGTGGTTGCAAATATAGCTGCCTTGGGGTTGAAATTCAGCAAAGAATTTGCCAGTAAACAAGCATTTACAACCTACTTCAATGTTTATATACTAACAATTTTCTTTCTGCCTCGGCTTTCCCAATGGTTGACCCATACTGAACTAGTTCTTCAATTTTGAGGCAATATTTGCACTATTTGAAGAAGAACCAGGTTCATACCTGAGTAGATCTTCTGGAAATAAATGTATTCAATGAATTATTTATCAAAACTCTTGGGGATATAACTTCTTCCTTGACAATAACTTTAGCTCTTGAGTGAATTATAGGGTCCAGGATATTGGCCTTAAGGGATGTCTGAGGAGGACAAGCAAACTAATATGTTTTTTAACGACACTTGGGGAAGGGCAAGAGAAGTGAGACAGTAGGTTTAAAAAACTGCCTCTTCAAACTGCTTATACCTTCATTATCAATGCCAGGTTTATGTTAAAAAAAAAAAAGTGGCATTCTGGCCATGAAATAATTAACACAAAAACAAAAACAATCATCTAAGCATGAGAATTCTGTCAATTCAGTGGTTTGGGATCAGAGAGACAAAATAACCCATTTTTCCACAATCTGTTTAAGGGGAGAGAGAATGTGTTTATTCAGCTCTGTTTATGCCCAGCATTAGTGAGTATGTCCTTAGGATGTCGAATATTGACTGTGACCGCAAAGGTACTGAAAAGTTTGGGAAAAGATGCTTTTATTAAAACCTATAAATTGTTTGCAAAGTTAGATCTCTTTTTGCCTTGGATCTGCTTTATTTGAAGATCTAAAACACTTCACATTTTTGCATTTTAAATGAAATTCATAGTATATATCTATTATATCCAGCTCTGCCCCCTCACATGGAATTGTGAAAATATCTCATATATTTAATCTTCATTTTATGATCCAGTGACAAATACTCAAGTGTTTGCATGACAGGGCAGCAGCAGGAGTAACAGTTCTTCATTTCTGTCACTTGCTGCTACCCACTCTGTGATAAACTGACCTTCTCACAAGGGCTTGGAAATCAGTTCCCAGCAAAGTATTCCATGCCACCACTGAGGTCTCTTCTCTGATTGCCACAGTGATGTCTTCCGCTCCTTAAATGTCTAGCATTTGATTTCAGATCTGATTTTTCCTTCTGTGGCTCAATCATTGTAGGTCTAATTCCTGTTCATCCTGTACAAACTTGACACCAGATGTGAAAAGCTGAATTAGCATCAACTAAACCACATGCAGTTACATGTGTGACAAGGCCCTGCTGTTTTATGCCCTTTGTATCTGGCAGATCTGTGGTAATGTGATTCATGCTTTATTAATTTTTAAAATATTTCATACAATTTTCTCTGGATCTCACAGGGTCTCTTGAGGGCTAGGCACTATGCTGGAGGGTCCAGCATCCCCTATCTAGTACTTCTCACAAATATGTTCTGATACTTTCATTCTTGAGTGACTATTTATTGAACACCAATATGCTAGACATTGTGCTGAGTGCTGAGAATAGAGTTTTGGGTGAGACAGACGCAGTTTCTTCCCTGAAAGTTCTGAGAATCTAATGGTGGTAATAGATAATTAATCAATAAAACAGATCATTAATCAACAAAACAATTTCTTGAGGAAACAATTGTAAATGTGAGCCTTTTTGCTGCATAAGAAGTAAAGAAGACTTCATAAGAAAGTATAACAAAGGGAAATTAAATAACCTAAGAGGGTCAAAGGATTCCTAAGAAAATAATGCTAAACTGAGATCTAAACAATGAGAAGAAATCAAATAAGTAAATGACTATATGAAAAATTGGAGTAAAAGCAATAGTGCCTCAGGCAGAAGGCCATGCATTCCCAGAGAGCAAACTTTTGATGCCAGAGAAGATCTGGAAATCCAGTGAAAACTGGAAAAAAGCAGAGCCTTATAATTCATGATAAGTGGCTTGATTTTATTTTTAGGTAATGAAAAATCATTGAAAATTCTACTAAGATATTTTTAATTATAAAATATTCTAAAAGCATAAAAATCATATGAAACATCTCTGTAGTTGTCTCCAAGTCTCATAGTTTGCATTTCCTTCACAGTTTTTGAAGAAATCTTTCATGTCAGCTAAAATTCACAGCTACGTCCCTTCTTCTTTCCTCTCTTGCTATTTTTTCCAGATAACTACTATCCTGCATTTGGAGTATATCATTCCTATGTAATGATGCAGTATCTATTGAAGCTCAAAATATGCAATCCCTATGACCTTGTAATTTGTCTTCTAGGTATCTATTTTAAAGAATCTCTCACACATGTGCACAAGAGACATTTTCAGGAAACTTAATCACAGCATTGTTCCCTGCAGTGAAAAAGTGGGACAAATATAATAGCCCTCAATGGAGGGATGAATAAAGAAACCTTGGTTTAGTCATACAATGAAACGCTATTCATCTGTTGAAAAAAAAAATGCCTTGGAACTTATGAACTGATGAGGATAACATTAAAAAATAAGACGTTTAATTTAAAAGGCTTGTTGCAAAGAAATAGGTAAAATATATTTCATTTATATAAATTTTAAAAACATAAACAAATACTATCTATTATTTATGGAAACAAATATAGGTAGTAAGCATAGAAAAACATTGCTGACTTCTGTTTAGGGAGCTGTGTAGTAGAAATTGTGTTTTAATAGCTCCGTCTGGCTTTGCTATTGAGAATACATTCATGAGGGGAGGTCAATTAGGATTAGAGAGAAAAGTATACAGATTTCATAGGAACTCAATAGATTTTTTTTTCTTTTTTAGGATATCATATTTGGCTCTGAGGGCATGAGGGATGGGAAGGAATCATGTGATACTCAAGTTTCTGGTGTGAGTAGTTTGGTCACCTCTGCTTCTATTTACTGATGTGGGACACAAAGGTAATGTGACAGTATAAGGAGCTGGGTGGAGGCAATAACGACAGCATTTGAAAAATTAGTTTGGGTAACCCCTCAGCTGGAGAATTCATGAATGTATGGGAAAAGTGTCTGAAGTTCAATGTTGAATTCTGGAATTTGAATTCAAATCTGAATTTGAAGTCATCAGAATGTACTGTGAAAGGTAATTAAATTAGAGTAGATAAAATTGATTTGATACAGTATACAGGAAGAGAAGAAATGTGGCATAGGACTGAGCCTTGAGGGATTTTGTTCAAATAGTTTGGGAAGGAAAAGATACAAATAGGCAGGAACTGGGGGACTAGGTACCTAAGACAAAAGGAATACTTCTTTGTTTTGTGAATGTTTCTTTAATATGAGGCAAACCTAAACATGTTGAAATGCTACAGGGGACGAGTAAAGGTGGGATGCTGCTGGTTTTATTATAAAGGAGTAAAAATAAAGGTCTTATGCCTCTTGGATGTGGCAGAGTTTATGGTTTTTTATGATTTTTATTATTGTTATTTAGGCATCATAAGAGAAAATACAGAGAAAGAGAAGGCAACTAATGGGTGAGTTTCCCCAAGGAAGGTAGAACCAATCCTAAACATCCATTTCAGTAAAAAAACAATGACTTTTTACTGAATTAATTGCTATGTATAGAAAGAAAGAAGCTATTTCTTCGGGATGCCAATAAGTTTAATGGGAAGTGAAGGTGGAAGGTTTTTATGTTTGATTGCTTCTATGGTTTTCCTGAAGTAGGAGGTGAAACCAACCATCTGCAGAGAGAAAAGGAGAAGGGAGAGATTTTGAAGTTTTTGGAGAGCTGAGTTTACAATAGTTAGGGAGAATTGGAGTTAATCTTGGCTAAGGAAACAGCGTGGGCTTTCTGTTGCAGTTTAGTTCCAAGTTGAAGTTCAAGATTGTGGATTTATGGTAGTGTTAATCTCCTTGGACCACACTTGTGTATCCACACTTTGCTCCCTTTTGGATTAATTCTTTCGTAAGAGTCTCTTCATTTCCTTCTACAGACAAACTACCCTCCAGATGCACCACACATGTCTGAATGTATACTGAATATAAAGCGTAGGTCAGCCTCCTGGAGCATCCATGGTTTCCTTAATCTATGTCCAGTATAGTTGAGAGAATCCTATGGAATGGTAATCCTCTGAGGCTCAGTGGTCACTGTGTCCTAAGCATTCCCGGACTTCCATACTTGTGCTTCTTTATGACCTGAAGAAAGAATTGAGCATTTGAAAGCTCTCTATAAATGACAACGTGAAACCAAAGAGTTATATCTTTCAATTACACTTTATATGGTGTGTGATATGGGTCTCGTCAACCCCGTGATAGAAATAAAGGTTCTGTGCTTCTTGGATATGACAGAGTTGATGGTGTGCAGATTTTCATTATTGTTACTTAGGCATTGTCTTGATTTGGGAAACATTTATGCAGAAGTCTGAGACTACTGAGGAGTGTCTTATTATGGTTACTGTGGTCTGATTTACTCAGCAGTGTATTGACACACATTTGCTTTTCCATATATTCAAAAGAACCAATGTTTTCTTTTTGAAAGTGACTTCATCCTCCATCATAAATGCCTGTACTCTAAGTCCTGGTGAGAGAATTCCTTGGAAACCAAAGAACATTTAGTCATTTGGCGTGTCTATGGGGTTTTTTTTTCCCCCTCTTTAATTTATGAAGTCCTTTGAGTGAGTAAATTAAAAAGCGGTGTGTTAGTATTTCACATTTTGTAACTTTTGAAGAGAAAAATTTATTTCATAAGCAAGTTTGTAATCTAAACAGTGTTTGTGATCTTCTGTGAAACTCTTGGTTACATGTCTGCTACACAAACGAACTAAACCATTTTTACTAGATTTCAATCTGAATAACATAGAATGATGACTAGTCCTGGAGTAAGAAAACTTGGGTTCCAATCCAAACCCTGATACTAATAACTATAACTCTGAGTAGTTCTTTGTCTGGATCCCAGTTTCCTAACCTTTGAAAAGAGGGGTTTTATTAGGTGATTCTCAAAACACTTTCCAGATCTTAATCTCAGTTTTAGTAGTTGACGCAGCTGTTTGGCAGTACGAAGAAAGGCTGAGCATTGTAAGATTATTAATTCTCCTATGGTACAATTAAAATGTGAATGTTTAAGCATAGCATTTAAGTTTATAGAATGTGTTCATCCATACGTACATAATTCAATAATCAGTACCAGAAATTTGGGAAATAGTGATGAACAAGAAAATGTGTCAGTCCTCAGCTGGTTCACACTGCTGCAAAGAAGACAAATGTCAGCTAATTATTAGAATAAATATGCTAAAGGGTTGTGCAATAATATCTACACCTCAAAACTCTCCTCTTAGGATAGCTAACCTCCTATGTGGGCTTTACACTTGGCTGTATTACAGTTCTTCAAAGTGTACACCTCTTATGTTGAACAGTTAACTCTAGTCCTTCCTTTCAAAATCCATTTCTCCTTATTTTTGTGAATGACTCCATATTTCACCACTTGCTCAAGTCAGAAACCCGAGTCTTGTGTGGTTTCTGCCTCTTCATCACCTCTGCATTGAGTCAACTGGCAAACCCTAATCAAACAACAGTTTTCAATTCCCATGGTTATCTCTCTAGTCAAAGCCACCATCATAGTTTCCCTGGATTCCTATGACAGCCTCCTTCCTGTTCTACCACTCCCATTCTTACTCCATGCCAATCGATTCCCCCAAAGCAGCTAAGAACAATCTGTTCGAATATAAACCCAATCATGTCACCTCCTGAGTCCAGGCTTCCATTGGCTTCCAACTGTATCTCAAATGAAATCCGAAAGACATGATTCACTCCTCCCTGTATCTTGTATCTCATCATGGTGCTCGCTCTACCTCTTGACTATAAATCTTGAGCCAGGTGGTTTAAGTGCCTCCTACCTCATGGTCTTCAAAAGCTGGTATGTTGTTCTAGCATATTCATCTCTCTAATTTTACCATGGCTGGCTTCTTCTCATTCTTCAAGTTGGAATTCAGGTATCGTACTCTTGCAGACAGCTTCTCTTAGCATCCAAAGAGATGGAATTCCTCACTTTTTTCTCTTTCATTATAGGCATCACAGTACCTACCACACATTTTGATTTCATCAAGTTCTTATTCCCTTGTTTATTGGCTCGCTCTTTAGAAGACAGCTGCATTAGGGCAGGAAGTTGTCATTTTTGTTTACTTGGCATCTAAAATACACCTTATTGCAGAGCTCAATAAATAATACTTCAAGAAACCCAGTCCAATTATTACTGCTTTTTCTATTTTGCAACTGAAAATATTGCAGAAATGGAAATAAAGGCATTCTTTGCCACTTCTAATAAATGATGTGTCTAAATCAGTTACCAATTATACAAAGATTTGCATGATTCAAATAATTATTTGCAATTTTTAGTCTTATATATGCCTTTTTTTCTTTAAAATCATGTTTCCATGAATAACTGTAGTAGGAAAAATTCTTAATTGGACTAAATCCAATTTTATTTGACTATTTATTAATATAAGAAGTTGTGGGAGAGTTTTAATTAATAGTGCACTTAATTGCTGTCTCACAATTTTCACACAAGAGGTGGCTCAACTTTTACCTGTGTATGCTTAAAAATAGCAATAATAAGTTATTCCTTTCGAAAAATTTCTTACTCACAAAAGCTTACAAATTAATGTGCTTGTAAATTACCCTCAATCTTGCTGTGAAATCATTTGTATACTGTTTGGCTTTTCCTATTATGTAGCTTCTTATTTTTGTTTATATAGCATTTCATTTAACATCATAACCTAATTATACAACTTATGATTATAAATAACTAACAAGAAGGAAGGAGATATAAAAATAATAAAATAATTTTGTATTCATATAGCTGTTAGAAATTATTAGATTTGTGGTTGATACAGATGAGATTATTTAAGAAAGATGGCTATGGATTGTTCAGATTTGTAGTAATAAAATAGTATAGAACATTTTCTATACAACATATATAGTATGCTACCTAGATCCTGTTAATATATTATTTGTAATATTTGTATCATTCTTATTTGCTGGAATAATTACAGTTCTCCTATTAACATCCACTATCTGTAGAATTCTTAGTGTTTAACGGAGTCTATCACACAGTAAGTGCCTAATAAATTTTTGAGCTGCTATAAACTATTTCTCCAAATTATTATTTCTCCTACAGTGTTTATACTGTCTACCATATGAATTATCAAAATATCTGAGTTCTACTTTATATTGTAAAAAACAGTATAATCACTCAAATCTTAATTATTTATTAATTCTTATTAGTTTGTATGGTTAAGGCCTGAACATAATATGAAGTTAAAAGTACAGAAGAGTATACAGTGAAAAGTCACCTTGTTCCTTTTTCCAGAGATTTCTATTATCACTCATTTTCTGCATGACTTTGGAAGTAGTCTAAAAAATTCAGGTAAATACATTTTTTATTAATCCAAACAAAAGATTTTGCTTATATCATTTTAAATATATTTATACATACATCCACAATACTATATGGAGTTCTTTCATTACTTTTATGAATGCATGGTGTATATACTGAATTAAATAATAGAGATTCTATACTGCATTAACTAATTCTATATTAATAAACATTTCAGTTGTTTTCTATACATATTATAAAACTGCTGCATGAATATGTGTATTTGGCTACGATGCCACAATGCCTGTATATCTAGGTACTCTATTTCTTTTTGGTCTATTTTATAATCATATTTTATTTTGTTAAGTTCATACTGTAGAGTTTTGTTATTTTTACTTAATAGTGTATCATAAATATGATCATGATTTTTTTATGTTGTTGTTGTTTTGGTACAGGGATTTAAAGCTAGGGCTTCACACATGCTAGGCAAATGAGTTATATCACCAGCCCATCATGGTACTTTTTAATAACCACAAAATATTCTACCTACAATTGTATTATAAGTTATTTAATAATTGCCTGTTTTAAAATGTCTGGGTTACTTCTAATATATACTTAATACCAATAAAATTGCAATCAATATCTTGTAGTGGGTTATCTTTCTGTGCACACTGAAACACATGTAGAGATATTTTTATGCATTTTGAGTCACAGTGAAATAGCATTAAAAATGCAACAAATTTTAATAATTGCATATTTTCTCATTATTCCTGTTAAATAGTTATTAGTAATATTCAACTTTTTAAATCCAGGCTTTAGACAGCCCAAGTAAAATGACCAAGGTCACATAACTTGTTGGTCCTGGAAGCAAGTTTTCATCCAAGGTTTCAAGTTTGCTTTTTCAGAGTATAAGGGTATGCCATCTGTAATATGATCATCTCTAATATGTCGCTAAAGATGTCCTAACAAAGTATCACAGACAGAGAAGCTTAAACAATGGAAACTATTTTTCTCAAGATTCTAGAAGATAAACCTAAGATCATGGCCTCAGCAAGTTCGGTTTCTTCTGAAGCCTTTTGAGTTTGCAGATGGCTGCCTTCTCACTGAGTCTTCATGTGGTTTTTCCTCTGTGTCTGTATATGTGTGAGTCAATTTTCTCATAAGGACACCAGTCATATTATAATAGAACCCACCCATAGGACCTCATTTTACCTTAATTAGTGCTTTGAATACCCTGTGTCCAAATACACTCACATTTTTAAATTTGCTGTACAGTAGATGTATTTTGTAGATGTATATTTATAGTAGATGTGTTTTGATACATCATACATAAATGGAATACAAGTTATCATTCTTCTGGTTGTACATGATATAGAATCAAACTTATTTATCATCTGTATATATGATTACAGTTACATTTACTCAAGATTTTGTGAACAGAAAAGGTACAGCTTTAAAGTTTTACTAATACGGCAAAACGTTCATTAAATCCATTTTAATCATTTTTGTTCTTTTCTCAAAGTTTCTCCTAATTTGGTAGATATACATCATCTACTTTTCTCTTCTGTAATCAGGATTTTTACTTTTTGCTTTTCTTACCCCATTTCTAGTGTTGATCCCCCAATCTCCTTACCCTTGTAAAATCTTTCCCTTTGCAGGTCTCAAATGATAATTTTACTGCACATAAAAATCTAGTCTTAGTATCAATCCACCTTGAATCAGGAGATTTTATATAACTTATTTATCAAAATGTAGATACTATTCTATTAAAGGACATAAAATCAATGTGGTAAGACCAATTTTTTTTCATGGAGATAGAATGGGGATCCGAAAATGAGTTTTGTTTGTTAAAACTTTTGCTACAATTTGTGCATGTGTTTGTTGCTTTGAAATAAAATATATTTCTTATTATAGTAATATAATACTTTCCTACATATTCATCTAATTGAAAAAACTCTCATAATTTTCCTTCACAGTGAGTTACACTATTTTCTCCGAAAAAATGATCCAACATCTCCCCATTTTATCACTGCAATCTCCAGAGATGTTATTATCTGTTACAGATTGATTGGAGACTTTGGGACTTGGGCACATGTATTGGTATTACAATTTCATTGTGACTGAGTGGAACAGTTACCCACTTTAAATATTAGCTCTACTTCAATAGGGATGAGTTGCTTTTCTCAGATTCACTTTCTGACAATGAAATCTGTGGAAATTTCCCGTTCCCAAAGGTGGAGCAATATTGGTTGAGCAATATTGGATTGCTTCTTGAATCATTTCTGTTTGCTGTGTGGTTTGGTTCTAGGTGAACAGGATCTAGGTGACTGTGGTGATACTGTTTTCCTCATAATTCACCACATTTAATGCAGATTATAGGCCTAAGTTGGTTCTGAGGAGCTCTTGGAATACGGTTGGCAACTTAAGGATCTTCCTTCCTAAGGACTCCTGTGGTCAAAAAGCCAAACTCAGACAGCCAAGGCAGCCTACATCAGCAAGTTGAACTGGTGCTCATGTGTTTTTCATATTCCTTCAGGGCCTGAACGCCATACTATTTTGTCTCCCTTCTTTATGATTTAACTTCACTAATCTGCAAGATTTGGGATTTCCTTTGGGAAATTCTCAGCTTTTTCAGTCACTTGTGCCAAACATGCATATACGCTGTCCATTCCAATTTGTTTCAGTAACTTCTATTTCTTCAGTTTGCATACCACACAATCTTCCAATATTTGGTCCAAAAATATTTTAATTTTGTACAGTTGATTAGGGAAAAAACTTATCTGATATTTATATATTCTTACAAGAATCCACACATCTTTTTTCTTTAGCTCTTTTCATTAAGATACAATATTTTGATGTATGTATGATACAATACATAGAGACTTAGGACATTGTCCCCTTACAATTATAGTGCTGAAATCCTGTAAACTCCTAGGTCATCTCCATTATTCTCTATCAGTGAGAGTTGTTATAATAATATAATACTCAGAGACATGATCTAATCATGACTCACAGGGTGATATAACATCTATGTGTGTATTTTTTTGGTTTCTATATTTTAGGTATATAGCATAGCTAAATATGAATATGTTACATTTCTAAAGTAAATATTTTCTCCAAACTCACGTTTTTATGTCAGTCACAATCCTAAAATTTTCAGTGATTAAAGTGTTGAAGTTATCCCACATAATCAAACATTGCAGAAAACCAGAGGGTAAGATTTTGAAATGGCAAGGACGATGGTGGATCAGTGTTTTCAAAACTTAACTTGATGATATAACCTCAGTCTCTAGTCATTTTCCTAACCAATGGATAGCTTTTGTGCTGATGAAGCAGAGTAAGGATTTAACCCATTTCCAAATTTGTGCCTCACATCCAGAGGAGTGCTGGGGACTACATCTACTGACCTGAGAGTTAATTGTACAAAAAGATTTTAGACTCACTTTTTTTTAATTAAAAATAATTAGCTGTAGATGGACACATAATATCTTTGTTTTTTAATTTATTTTTATTTTTATTTTTTTGTGGTTCTGAGGATTGAACCCAGAGCCTTGTGCATGCACGGCAAGCACTCTATAAACTGAGCTATATCCCCAGCCCTCATATTCACTTTTAAGACATCATGTTGATAGGCTGAAATGGACCATGAAATGGGCATATTCACACTGTAGAGATTGGTACACGTAAGTTATAAAAGAAAAAAAAAAGCCTTTATTAGAAGTTTCCCAGTCTTTCTTTTCCAAGAAATAACCATTTAAGACACATCATATCCAGAGATTAAACTTCAATTCCAATCTGGAGTTTTTCATGGGATTGTCTTGGATTATTTCATGAGAGTAAGCTTTTGTAGCATTGTGGCCATCTGCCTCTCTGATATAAACTGCTGATTCTGAACACTACCTCAATTCCCTCACCTGTCAAAAACTGAAAGAGTGAGTGAGGAAGTCTATATTTGATGTGCCTTTCATTACAGCTTCTGTCAGTTCAACATCTACTAACTTGTCCTTTGCGATCATTATAGGGATACAGTTCTGACTCATAACTAAATATATAATTCCGAACTGAGTTTGCAGTAGAACCTGCATTTTATAGTGAATATTATGGACAAAAACCTTCAAAGGTTTATCTGAATGTTATTGGATTCACTTGGAAACCTCTGCTCTTGTGTTTGGCTGCATTGAGCCTAGTCTGCACATCAAAGAAAAAAAAAACAAACAAACAAATGACACTAAAAGGTAACATAAAACATTTACAGATATACCTACTAAAATTGCATAGAATAAACCAGAAGAAAAATCATAGACCTTTCCCAGAAGTTTTGAGAGTACTTCTATGGTTCTCAACTATAGATGATTTATGCCCCCATCCCCAGCCCACTCTAGGGACATTCACCAGTGGCTAGAAACATTTCTGGTTGTCATAATTAGGGGAAGCATTGTTCTGCCTCTAGTGGGTAACACCCACTTCTAAACATCCTGAATGGATAGGAATATCCCCACAACGCAGGGTCATTCAGTCCTAGATGTCAATAATACTCATCTTGAAAATCCTAGATTGGATGGAAATGGAGCTCACATGACCCATAACCTTGCAAAACTTCCTTGAAGTCCGTTTTAATTACTTCTGCTCTTTGTCTTTGGCAGCTGTCATATCTGTTCCCACAATTCCAATCTTCAGGCCAGCCTACCCTTCCTCTCATATGCTGTACTTCCTTTTCTTATTTGGAACAATTTAGCAATGGTTTATATCTCTCCTTGCCTTCTTTCTCACTGGCAGTCTCCAAAATTATTTTTGTTTGGCACTCTACTCAGCAGGGCAAGTGAGTATCCTTAAGAATTACTCTCCTTGGAAAGAGATAAGGGAAAGGGGTGAAAGGATGGTTATAAATAATAAACTTGATTTTCTTCTCTTCTACATGGGAGAGTTAAGTTAATTTTAGAATATATGAGTAATGGTTTTCTTAACTTTAAATTCTGCTTTTCTATTCAAGTTTGCCATGCTTTTAACTTTGTTCTTTATTTGGGTAATTAAAAGGTAGTAACTCAGCAGGTGGATTTTCCCCCAGCTGTCAGAATTCTTACTAAAGTATGATTTAGCACAACTTGACTCAAAAGGATCTGACAATTAAAGTGGATTTTTAAAGAATTGTACAATGAATGTGCTTCTTTGGAAAGTTTATTTTCTATCCATTACTATACTTTGAAGTAGAATTTCTAATTGTTATTCAACTATATTTTATTACCATTAATTGGCTTCCTACATTTGAAAATGATTTACTCCCACTAGTTCAGAAGCTGCTAATAGCAGCCCCTAAATCACTGTCTTGACAGATCTGCTTCATTTTGTTTCCTGATTACATTGTCTTTGCAACTCCAAATTTAACAAGGTGATTATGTCTTTGAATTTTTGGAGTTTGTGTTTTTAGAAGGAGGGTTATGGTGATGCTAAACAAATCCTTTTTAAAAAATTGAAATCTTAAACCTTCCTCTACTCTAAATGATGTTCCCAAATTTTGTCATTTAAATAGCAACAGGTTCAACCAGTCTCTGGGAAAAGTAGACAGAGTTCTGCAAGTGTATTTAGACATGATCCTGTAGCTAGAACTAGAAGAATTCCAAAGATAAATTTGCTTCCTCCTAGACAACTTCATCTGCAACTCGTGGAAATCAAATGCAGAGTTACATACACCAAATCATGGGAACTTCAGGAAAGAAAAATAAGAGAACAGATACTTATTTTCCTACATGAACAGAAACTAGATAATCAGGTGAAGCTGTGGTTCTGCTATTGTGATGTATAGTCAACTCACTTTGTTTTTCGAAACTTGTATAAAATGGGAACAGTAGTACCTGCCATGTGTCTCTCCAAGTGCAGTGTGACGTTTGTTAAAAATTCCGAATCTCAGGCCTACCTCATACCTATAGAAAAAGAATCTGTATCTTAACAAGATCTCTAGTTAATTCACATGTATACTAAATTTTGACAAACAGTGAAGTTAGGAAAGTGCTATGCAACTATTTTGAGAAGACAAAGTACTCAGGAGACTATAAGAAAAACAATTATTCCTTAAAATTTCAAAGAAATATATACACACGTGTTTACATACACCAGATAATTTCTATTATTGACTAAAGGAAAATACTGTTATTATTTAGATTATTGTTAGACGTTCATTTTAACACTAGAAGAGTTCAAGAATAATGGCAGAAAGGAATGTGACATTTCCAGAGGAAAGCACCTATTGAAACTCACATAAAAGAAGACAAGAGGAATTAAGCTGTCAGGTTCAAATCAGTTTAATCATGGACCATCCTGAAGTGAATCTTGGAAAATATTGTATCATAGTGCTTATTCTTTGTGGACTCGGTAAAAAAAAAAAAAAAAAAAAAATGAAGGGAAAATACTTCTTTCCCTTTTGGAGAAGAAAGTACAGCCAAGGCAGAGAATGCAAAGCAGAAAGCTGGGAAGTAAATAACAGGGAAGACTTGAGACAAGAAATGAGTCTGAAAGGGAAAGAATAATTTAGAAATTATACGTGGTGTCTCCTGTGGATGTTCCAGACATCAAAAAGGAGAATACAATGTATTTTAGGGCTTGATATTCCTGAACAGTCAGAATAGGCAGAAACTGCTGTCAACAATTTAGCAGGGATAATATGTCAAGGACAAAATCCACACCCACCACCTTCTACTCAACCAAATTGCATGCAATTGCCAATGACAGGTCCTTTTTTGGAATCCTCTTATCATGGCAAACATCCTCAGTATTATAAACAGTGCCATGAAGGGAGAAAGAAATGTCTAATCCTAGGGCACAAATTTCCTGTAAAAATAAGACCAAAAAAAAAAAAATGAGTGGCTTTATGAGGGAGGAACTGTTGCTCATGTACAAAGATGGACATAAATTTTATACAGAATATGCATATAAAATATATACCCTTAGGCGTTGTTTCATAAAAGCAAAATAAATAAAGGTGACTTTTGTTTATAGAGCCGTCAGCTTCAGTTTAAGGACTGAGAGGATTCAGGAAGGGACCATCCTATTATTGATTTTAAGCTTGCTGGAAGAACACAAGTACTGGGAACACAGCCAAAAATATTGTGCCAACAATATAGGATTAAACACTTTCCAAATTCTGCTATTTGAGCAGCATACTATTCAGTGATGGAGTGCTTAATAACAGAAGAGAACTGAATCCAGTTCACCTTGTCCTTGGGAGGTATTTATAGTGTAATACCAATATAGCTTCAATCCATCTACTCAATGAGTATTAATTAGGCCACTAATGTGTGCTAGTCATGGTGAGGTGAGCAAGTATTCAATCAAATTGAAGGTATGAAAACCATAATAGCAACTGAATGAATGTCAACTTTGATGTCTGGGATATCAACCCCAGGCTTGTGTTAGCTGGCTTCTGTAACATCCCCTATTGGCAATGTTATTGCCAAGATATTGCCAGTGGTGGGACCAGTTAATTGCAAGTCTATAAAGTGTTGTATATAAAACATTGACTTGAAGTCTAAAGGTGGGAGGCATCTCAAATAGGAAAGGGAAAAACAACTTAATAATATTGACCTTCAAATGTTTTAGAGCCAATTGTAATAATAGTCATCACCATAAATTCATAAAGTGATGCAAATTACAAACTAGTTGCCTCACTGGACCTGAAAGAAGTAATCCTCTAAGTAAAGAACAGAAACGACAACAAAATTCTAGGGTAATTTCTATCCTATTGTGCACCTTCTCAGCTGTAAGCTCCCTGAAATTAGGAATTGAATTTATCTTGGATAAGAATTTATCTTATCTATTTATTCTCTTTGCAGCATGTAGCACAAAGCTTGACGTGGATTCATTCTAAAACTTTGTTGAGCATACTATATGCTCATTGCTCTAGCTACTAGAGAATGGAATAGTCACAAGAAAATTATGGCCCCTGCATTCTTGACTAGTAAAAACTATTGGGGAGGATGGATATTGATCCAGTGATTTTACCTGAGATAATGATCCAGTGCTATAGAAATGTATTATCCGGCTACATTTCTGAGTGTGGGGTCAGGGATGTTTTTCTTTCAAGAAAGTGATATTAAGCTGTGACCAAAAGAATAAGGTGTTTAGCTTGTTGACATGGAGAAGGAAGGAATATTCTAGGCAGAAGAAATTACAAGCAAAGTTCCTAAGTCTTGGAGGAACAAAGAATAAAAGCAAGGCTCATTTCACTGGATCTGAAAGAATAAACACAGGGACAGTAGCTAAGGAGTAAACTGGAATTTTTAGCCAGAGGTGAGTTTACGCATGACCTCAGGAGTCCTTTATGGACTTTAGAATTCATAATCAGTTTGCATAAAAAGGATGTAAGCAGTGACTTAATATGATGTAATTTGTACTCACTAAAAGATAAATTTGAGCTGAATATGAAGAATTGATGAGAGTAAACTATATTGAAGACTAGGCAAAATTGGTAAAGATTTGCAGTAGTGAAAGGGAGAAGACACTGAATAGGACCAGAGTGGTGACAATGGAGATGGTGAGACTCCAGGGCACAGGCAAGTGAGAAATGTAAGGAATAGAATTTGCAGGACACACTCTTTGGTGGAGGGAAGGATAAGAGAGAAAAGGGGTAGAGCCAGTGAATAGACATACTTATTTAGCAACTAAAGAAGGCAGCTGTCAAGAATTCTTTTGAGATTTGTGTGTCCTGAAACAGAACATGTGACAACTAAGTGAATTATAGCTCAGCACAGTGCACCTAAAATTACTGGATACGGGATAAGAAACATTTTGTTAAACGTGGCTGTTTGGTTTAAGTGTAAAGAAATTCTTCAAACACTATAAACAAACATAAAACTCATCAATCAATCAATTCACAAAATGTCAACTAGATTTTAAGATTTTTGCTACATAGGTGATACTGGCCAATCCCTAGAGGCTTAGGGCCAGAATTTCTTTCTTTGTTTCTTTTTTTTTTTTATGAAAAATTTCAAATATACTTAAAACTTGAAAGAAATGTGTAATGAACTGCAAAAAAACATCATTCTTAAGTCAGGGCTTATTTATTTCATTCATATCTGTACTACCCTCTTGCCTACCTGGAATTGTTTTGAATCATATCTAAGATGTTGTTTTTATCTGCAAATATTTTGTTTTTTTGGTCTCTAAAGATAAGGATTCTTCTTTAAGTATAGTCACACCTGAAAAATGAACATAATTTTCTAATGGTAAATACACAATGTTCAAATTTCCTCATTGGTCTGGCTTTTTTGTTTGTGTTTTGTTTTTGGTTTTGTGTTTTTGTGTCAAAATCCAAATAAAATCCAAATTACTATTGATCAATAAATATTTTATAGTATACAAGCAACTCCATCACTTTGGTTTCCTTGTGATTTATTTATTTGAGAAACCATATTGTTAATCTTACAGCGGTTCCCATGTTCTGGAAACTAGACTCTGTATTTAAGAGGCCATTTATTCAAAGATTGAGAAAAAAATACTTGAATAGAGAGTAGACACTCTGATCAAATAACCTTGCTAAAAAACAAACAAACCAGGAAATTTAGCAACACCCTCAGTAGAGGAATTAAATAAAGGAATCAAATAAATGTTTTTCAGAGATAGAAAAGATATTTGCCTTTCTTGTGCTATGGGAAGAGGAAACTGGCAGAAGAAAGCAAACATTATGAAAGGCTGCACTTAAAAACCTATTTTAAAGTATTTTCACTGCAAAAGTTCTAAAGAATATAAGCTGAGTGCTAGGCACAGTGATGTAGCCTGTAATCCCAGTGATTCAGAAGGCTGAGGCAGGAGGATCACTAGTGGAGACCAGCCTCAGCAATTTAGCAAGGCCCTAAGCAACTTAGTGAGACCCTGTCTCAAAATTAAAAAAATAAAAAGGTCTGAGGATATAGCTCAGTGGTAAAGAACCTCTGGGATCAATCCTTAGTACCAAATATGTATAGATAAACATATCTATGCATATCTATCTACCTATCTATAAGCTCATCATCAAAAATCACCAAACATAAAGAAACAAATACCATCAATGGGTATCATTAGAAAGAAACTGTAAAATAAGACTACCACAACTGCTGGTATAAAAATTGTCCTATACAGAATTAGAAATGATTAATATCCCTAAAATAGAAATACATTAAAATTATCAAGAAAAGAAGAAGCCTGTCTTTGCGGTTAGATATAATCACTACCTTATGTTTCACTAAATTTTTAAAGTTAAATTTACATAGTTGGTTTCCTTAGAATAGAAAAAGAAAAATTTAAACTATTAATTCTGATAGTCCAATTTTATAAGTTTGATAGAATTAAAAAAAAACCTCAATTGAATTAGAAAATAAAATATGGAGACACAGTTACAACAATTACACACTGTTAGAAAAAGTTGTAAATAGGAGATAGATCTGAAGAAAGTATAGAAAATTCACACAAGATGTGGCTCAGTGGTAGAGCTCTTGCCTAGTATGTGTGAGGCACTGGGTTTGATTCTCAGCAACACATAATAAGCAAAATAAAATAAATAAAGGTTCATCAATAACTAATAAAAATACTTTTAAAAAGAAAGAAAATTCGCACAAAAATTTAATAGAGAAGTTCTCCTTTAAGATTAATTGAAATGAATTGAAATCAATTGAGAATGAAAGGAGTTGTAATTAAAGAAATGTCAGAAATTATTTTTAAAATGATGAAAGACATCTAACTACAGATTCAAGAATCACCATGACTGTCACAATCTCAAGAAGGATTTAAAAAAAAATGCACCCAGAAGCAATATACATTTATATTACTAAAGACAAAGACTAGAGCTTAAAACATGGAGAAAGTAAAGAGAAATGACCTATAAATGATCTATGGTTAGAATTAGACTCCAAGTTTACTTCCAAAGAATGATGGAGAATTTTTCAATATTATAATGGAGAAAGAGAAACTACCTTCAACACGTTAAAAGATAATTGTCATTCTAGAATTCTATTCTCAGTGAATTTTTATTTTAATTTTGAAAAGGAAAATGAAATGTAGATGTTTTCAAACCAAGAGTGAGGATATTTATTTGTCAATACAGGAATGTCAGAAGAAACTACTTCTAGGACAAGGAAAATAGTCCCAGAAGGAACATTACTTTGCAAGAGGATTGATGATCACAGAGAACTGCAAGGCACGAGAGGAAATCTCAACAAATTTCCTACAAAACAATAATAATGATACTTCATATTAGGAATTCTTAAGTGGAGAAATTCTGGAATGTGTATACCAGGGATTTTTACAAAATTTCTCAGTCTTTTGGTTAATAGACAAGAACTTAGAAAAAAAATGTGATCATTAAAGATATAAACTGTACTATAATCATATAGTAGCTAACACCCAAAAGTGAAAATGAATGAACTGCAGCCTTTTTTTATCAGTATGAATGAAGCTAATCCAATAGTTTCTTATACTTTTCTCAAACTTGTGGTTTTAGTACTGAGTTGTGATAAGAGGGGAAAATGGAAGACAATCCGTTTTTACTTGTAGCTTGATTACAATGTCTGATTTTAGATATGATTTAATGAACTGGGTTACTTCTCCATAATTGCATCAGCCAATCTATCTCATATAATCAACAAAAGACAGCCTGGTTGAACCTTTCTTCAATTTACTAATTATAAGAATAATCTATCATTCCTTACTTTCTATCCTCTTTGAACATTTTAGTCAGATTAACCCTAACTTTCTAGATACATTGCTTTAGTTGATTGTCAACATGTGACAGTGCAGTTAGATAAACACCAGTGGAAACATTTTTCTCTGTCATTTCACTGTATTAAAATGAAACAAACAAATTTTATAAAATTTGATCTGAGTGTGGCTTTAAAAAAAATAAGAGCTTCTCTGTGACCAGGAATAGTGTCATTCCTACAAATTAACAAACTATATATTATAGTCTTAATTTTCAAAATTCCTTTCAAAATTTCATTTTTCCCTTTCATTTGAATACATACTTGGTGTTTTCTTAGGCAATGTATACTTTGAGTTATATATAAGTATGACTTCAACCATAGAAAGGAAAGACTAAGTCTTGGCTACAAGTAATTAACACCCTTCATGTTTTGGGAAATAAAAAGTGATGGCCAAGTTGAAGGATAACACCTGTGTATGAGGAAAGGGGAAGGGCTAATCTATTGACATGTTAATTAAATAAAGTTAATAATTTATATAATCATTTGTTTTAATAAATATATTTAAGCCCATTCTACTTGTCAGTTAAGATAATAGGCTTCCAGTTCTGAATGTTGTGGGATCCTATAGATCCTATAGTACTTTCCAGTGTTTTATTGGATACCCATCATTTCTATTGCTCTGGTGAACATAGGGTTTCTTTGTCAAATCTGTTTGAAAATTTCTAAATATCTTTTTCATCTCTCAGAGAGTAACCATATACATTGTCATATGAAAAGCTCTGAGAATTTATACAAAAGATAAATCTGGTTCATTTTGCTTGACTGACATATCCCTGCCGTCCTTTGGGTATGGCTCTCTTTGGTTATGATGATTTTTCTCATGTGCTGCCTGCTTTGTAGTACTAGAACATGCTTTGGGGAAGACGTGAGTGGTGATAATAGGATGAGTCTCATGTTTGTTTATAACAACAATTAATAAGGAGTATAAGAAGTGGCAATAGCTGACATGTATTAAGCATATGTGTGACAGATATGAGTTAGGTCCTTTGTATATGTTCATTTATTTAGTACTCAAAGAACCACCATGAATTGAATATTTTAATTTTCCTTTTTTAGAAATGAGAAAACTGGGTCTCAAGAGTTGTGAACTAACTTTCCCAGGACTAAATGACTGTGTCAGCATAGTCAAGTCTTGAACCTGGGTAGCCTGGATGTCTCCATTTGCTTCATTCCTGTATCTTAATATCTTTACCTCATCATTTCCAAAGCTTCAGTTTACATCTCTGCTAAAGAAAAAATTGAATGGAACTATATTCCAGTCTCCTCTCATGCATGTCAAGTTCTATATTTGCCACTAGATTGTTGAAAAAAATTTCAACATAATTACACTTACCATTCATGTACTGATTTCTTTTAAAATAACAAAAAATTTCTCTCTTGAGGAACCACACTAACCTGAAATAACTGTTTGAGTTTTTATGACTTTTTCTTGTTTACTGATGTTAATCTAAGGATATAGTCATTTTACATATTTGATCACATATGAATAGCATAATTTTCAAATTTAAATTGTCTATAGTTTTGTTTTGGAATCAGTTCTTCAATATGAGAGGTTTTTTTTCCCAACTCTGAGATACTGTGATTAATTAAACTGATAATGAAGTCTATTATGACTTTGGAGACTTACTAAAAATAAGTTCTAGGTAACTACAGACAATATTCTATGGAAAACATAAAATTCATTCTCAAATTAACTTAGAAGCAAATACATGAAAATGTAACTATCTTTTAGTAAGTATCTATTATGTAGTAGGCACTACACTGGATATATGTCCCATAATAATCCTCTGGCCTGAGTCTTAACTATTTCACGGATAAATATTAATGAGAAATTTAGTTTCAGAGGAATTAAATAAATTGCTCAAAGCCATAAAATTAATTACTAAGAAAATTAGAACACAAATCCAGATTTCTTTGTTTACAAATCCTAGATGACTTTATATATGTAACCAGAGTATTGAATTTACTTTAAATGAAAAGTATATTTTTAAGCCATAAGTATCTGTTTTCTATGTATATGAACCTCTTTATGTTTTGTTTGTTTTTTCACATCGAGGACATTTCAGTGTCATAAGTATTTTTAAAGCAAATGGTTATGGTCAATTTTTAATATGTTCTTTAAAATATAATATGCAGTTCTATGAAATGGGGTTGCTTGTTTAATTTGTTCATCCTGGGTACCAGAAACCTGACTGTGGTAGCCAAGTAAATATATCTCATAAAACATCCAGAATAGAATTTATAACAACAACAACAACAAAAAAGACTGTGCAGATGGGTTTAGCTTTAATCCAATGAACTAAATATAATTTTAAAACAGTTTATTGGAAGGACCCATTTATTAGAAGATTTATCCAAGCAAAAGAATACATCACAGTTATAAATGATAAATTATAAGCACCCTGTAATGCATTATTGAGGAAACGAGGTGATTCCTGGGTCTGTAATTAAAGAATGGGGGTCACAATGTTTTCCCCACGGTTCCATGCACTCATTATCTCTGCATCAGTAATATACATATTTACAATTACTGCCTATTTTTACTTATTAGGCTTTAAAACAGTGTATTTAATTTGACATTATTTATTGACATTTCCCCTTGGATCTTCCATAGGATTGTTAACCTCAACATATTCAATAATAACACTTCACTTTTATCTTTGCATACCAACTCTTCCTTCATTATTCTTTAATGAGGAATCCAACTCTCTTAACTCAGAAACTTAGGCATCACACTTAATTCCTTGTTTTCCTCAACTCCCTACATCCAATGCCAATTTTTTTATTTGCATCCTCTAAATAGCTTGCAAACTAGCCCATTTATCCCCACCCTTATTTCTAACTCCTAAGTCTAAACCAAGACTTAGTTTTGGTTTAGATATTTTTTATATGGATGACTTCAATGGCTCCTGAACTGGCTTCACTGCATCTAATCCTGCCACCTATCCAATCCTTTTAAATTATAAATTTTTATCCTGTTCTTCCCATGCTTAAAATCCTTCAGTTTCTTTACAATTGTCTTAGAATCATGTCCAAATGTTTTAAAAATAGCTTATGGAGTTCTGCATATTATGATCCCTACCTCATCTTTAAACACTTTTCACAATCTTCTACATTCTGTACTCTAGCCATATTGATAGTCTTTCAGCACATGCTATATACCACATTCTTCTCTTCCCCAAGTTAAAAAATTGGGAAGAATTGACACCTTGACAATATGGATTTTTCCTATCCATTCATGGACTGTCTCTCCAGTTATTTGGTTCTTCTTTGCTTTCTTTTATCACAGATTTGTGATTTTCCTCATATAGATCTTGTACCTATTTTGTTAAATCCAGTCATTTTTTAAAACCAATCACTGGATTATCTGTAAAAAAAATTTTCAAAGTGTCTTCCAGCTACACTGTTAGCTACATGGGAGCAAAGTACATGACTATGCTATTTATCACTGTGTATCTAGATGATCATGGTATACATAAAATAAATATTTGTTAAATGAATAGAATAATAAATGCATGCCTTATGTGCAAAACTATATCCACACAATGAAAACTGGAGTTGTTTCTCCAGCACTTAATTGTACCCCACAGAATAGCGTGATCACATGGTAACCAATTACCCCTTGCCATTGATTTGTTTTGAAATGGGCATGACCATTCTTGCCCATAAAATGTTAGGAGAAATCTGCTAAAAGAAATTTCCCTCACTCCTAAAAGAGGGTAGAAGAGGTACTTTCTCATCTTTCTCCACATGAGGATAGGTCTGTGTCCAACTCCTGACACTTACTTAGGCAGCAATTTTGCTGATAGCTCCAGCAAGAAGACAACACGACAAATTGTCATATAAAAACATTGAGAAAAAGTGAGTCCCAAACTGACCCTTGAATAATACTGAATAATATATTGAAAAATCAGCTTTTCCTCTGGATTTTATATTCCCCTGATATCATGTTGTATAATAAGTTTTGGGGTTCTTAAAGCTAATTTTAGACTCTGCTTCATGGGGCAAAGTTTAATATTTTAGAATCTTTTTAGTTTGAAATATTCCTGTTTGAAGACTACCTAAACTAAAAGCAAATATCCCTATCGAGAGAGAAGCAGAAAAGGCTTTCTCATCTTTGCTGACTCTTTTTGATATATCTGCTTTCCTCTCACACTCTCTTCCGGGGAACACTATGTACTTGAGTTCTTTAAGTCAGTTTTGCACACATATCTTGATTGGATTGTATGAAGTAATTAAATAATTTTATTTTTGCAAGTATAACATGCATTTCCTTTTTAAAAAATCTCAGATATAATACTTAGCACCACCTTGAACTACTGGCATACAAAGATAATGACCTCAAATTTGATCTTCATTGAAAAAATAGTGTTTTAACATCTTCTCAAGTAACTTTAAAAAAAAAAATTAACTGTCAAATGTTCCTTCTCTGTCTCTGTTTTGTCTCTATGTCTCTTTCTCACTCTCTCTGTCTCTCTCTCTCTCACACACACACATACACCCTACACGTACAACACACACACCACACTCTTCTCACAAACACCCTTTAAAATTCTAGCAATTATCTTCATGTTGCTTGCATAACTGAAATGAAGGAATTTGAACTGTTAAGTGGATTAAAAGGTTAATTGCCTAATCTTCCTTTCTTTCCTGAAAAGACTATTTTGACCTATACAAGTTTCCTGTCAGGAAGCTAGGAATCTTTTGAAATATAATTAAATAAACCAGTCTTATCTCTAAGGTTAACTGCCTTAACATAATAATGTTAGTGTCTTGGCAGCTGATATTTTTTACATACTTAAGAAAAAAAAAACAACAACCCTGTTTCTATGTGTGCTGTTATGTTTGGAAAATTATGATCTGTAAGCTTTGTTTCTACTAACAACACATATTTTGAGAAAATATTTCAGAACATGTCATAAACATTTGAACAAACCTTTCATATTTCCCTCTTTGCAAGATACTCGCAGGCTGGAAATAACTAAACATCTGAAAAATTAGAGATGTTTCAGAAAATGTTCTGTTTCTGTTCTTATTAAATACTTATGATGCCAAAATGATTCTTCAAAGGTGTTAGAGAAATACTTTACTTGTAATATTTTACATAACAAAAACCTTTGATAGGTCCCAGAATAATTCACTAACGTACTAATAAAATATTGCAATTATTCTCAGCATATCATTAACATTTAAGCATTTCACATTTAATAATGTGAATTTGAAATATTCCATGTCTCAAATTTCCCTGAAGTGTTAAATGCTTGACTTTCTACTCATTATTTACATGATAAAAATAAAACTATTATTGATTTTATTGGGCTTGGTTCATTCTAAATGATCACACTTCCACTTCTACACATTTGATATCTTTGGTTTGGCTTTGGGAATATTTAAAATGTACTGTTTCCTTGGGATATTAAAACACCATACTGAAGAGGTGACATTTAAAAACTTAGCGATTGTTTCCACTACAGTATACTTTTTAGGAACTTACAGAGTCAATGTTCTCATTACTTGGGAATAGACATAATTTTCTTTTACTAGGTAAGATGATGAAGTCTTTAGTTAATGACTTTTAATTCTTACTTTCTTCTAAAATAGTCCCCTTCATTTGAAGAGAGACCAAAGTCTGCGTTTAGAAATTTCCAAGGAGGAAATGCAGTGGAAAGAAAGGTAGTAAATGCGACAGTCAGGAAGGAAAGAAGAAAGCCAACGGGGTAGGAGGCGGAAGACCTAAAGGCAGGAAGAAGCGAAAGGGTAAGAGAGAAAGGAGCCACATCAGTAGAAAGAGAATGAATAGCAGTAAGAAAAGTACTTACGTTTCTGATGCAGGAAGTCTGCTAGGCCAGGGTGGAATTTAGCTGCAGATGAGGCGGTGATTAAAGAGAAAAAGCAAATAGAATTGACTGAGTTGGGCTGAGAACAGTCATTACCTCATGAGAACATTTAATAAGGCTTGTCTCTAAAGACCAATAAACTCACATATGACCTGGCTGACATAGAGCACTGAAGCAAAATGGGTCAATACATCAGAGGAAGGCTAAGTAGAAAATTGGATAGGAATTCATTTCCTATTTCCCTGGTCTTAAGACAAATTTTTTGAAATATAAAATGTATACAAAAGTGCACATTAATAGTACAAGACAATGTTTCTCAAATTTCGTTATACACTAGAAATATACATAATATTATACATTAGAAAAATTATATGTCTAATATTACACATTAGAAAAATGTATAATAAATATGGCATCCTTATTTATTTATTTTTTGTACTTTAGCTTATAGAGTTTCTTGTGCTCTCTGGACTGGGAACCAGTAGCAAAAAAAAAAAAAAAAAAATGATAACACAATGAATACTGATAGATCTATCCTGAGTTTAGGATATTGAATATTGCCTGTTCCTTCAAAACTTCTGTTTCTTTAACAGAATTACTAGTCCCTGCTCTCCCTACCCCAAACATATAAGGAATCCGTATTCTATATCAGTTATTTTTTGCTTATCTATTATGCATCTCTAAACATTTTAATTTATAATTTTGTCTTAGATCTCTATTATACAAATGGAATCATGCTGAATGAATATACTATTTCATTGAATTTTGTAAAGTGCTTCACCACTGAGCTATCCCCAGTTCTTTTTATTTTTTATTTCGAGACAAGGTCTCACTAAATTGCTGAGGCTGGCCTCAAACTTGCTATTCTCCTGCCTCAGCCTCCCAAGTCTTTGGGATTACAGATATGTGCTATAGCACCTAGCGTAGATTGTGTATTTAGGCTTAATCTATTTAATACATAGAGTTATTATTATTTCCTTTTCATTGTTGATTAGTATTCTGTTGTATTTCACCATCCTAGGTCACCTAGGTGAGGTGAAATATCTTGAAATATTTTGCAGAATCTTCTGAAATATCTTGCAGAGTCTTCTGTGAAGCAGGTCTAAACATTTTCTCATCATGCATTGGCCATAAGGAAATCTTTCGGTGTCTAAATGTGGACAGAGGGAGAGGAGTTCATGCAGCAGGAAGAGGTGCTATGAGCATCTTCACCAAGTTCATTCAGTTTACTTGTGCTGAAGATTTGCTTAACTTGCTATCTTTTATACCATTTCCACTTTGTTTTAAATTGTTGCTCCACATGCAATCATGGATTATATTATGGATTAGTTAGGAAAAAATGTTTATTTCACATTTTAGGGTCTCTTGATGCTCAATGGTCAGTCTTTCCCAGAGTGCAGTAGTGAGCAGGGGCTGTTTTTCAATAAGAAGGGTTGTCTGCAGAGGAGGAGACGGTTTTGCTACTATTGATTGTGGGTTTGCATTGCAGTTCTTCTGTTTGAGCTGGCCAAAAGCTCTGTTCAGTGCCCTCCTGTCCCTGGATAGTTTAAGGATTATTGGACTTTCTGGGTCATAAAATTCAATTGGTAGAACAAATTCCACTGTGGTCAGAACTGTGGCAGTCTTTGCTTGCTTTAAGCCGCAGTTCTCAGGTTTATAGTTACTTGTTTAATGAGTCAGAGCAGACACTCAAATATGACTTTTACCTTCCAAATCCAAAGATGCTTGCTAATAATTGTGACTCTTCTTTAATGGTAGGTAGAGCTAAGTGTAACAATTTTTTTTTAAAGAGGATATCTCAACACTCGATCATTGAACCCTAGAAACGTCTCAAGAGGCTGGACCTGAGAAATTTGTAGGTCTTATTGTCTTCTGCTTATGATGACCTCCTAAGATGCATACCACTTTTCAACAGGTCCAGTTGGTAGTGTTGGCAGCAATGTCATAAACCAGAAAGGGAGGAGAACTTTCAGAAATTCTCTGTGGGCTGAGTGTGACAGAGAGCATGCAAATTGAATTGAAATGGCTTTGGGGTAATGCACTGGAGGTGACCTGGTCTGATGACTGAGGACTTCTCATGCCCACACTGCCACACACTGTATATTCTAGGAAGCCTCTTCTTCTGCAGTGTCCTCCCAGTACTGTCATGATTTGGATGTGAGGTGTCCCCCAAAGCTCACGTGTGAGACAATGCAAGACAGTTCAGAGGAAAAAAAATGGGTTGTGAGAGTCTTAACCCAGTTAGTGAATTAATCCCCTGGTGGGGATTGACTGAGTGATAACTAAAGTAGTAGAGTATGGCTGGAGGAGGTGGGAATCGGGGCATGGCTTTGGGTATATATTTGTATCTGGAGAGAGGAATCTCTCTCTCTGTTTCTTGATCACCATGATGTGAGCTGCTTCCCTCCGCCACCCTCTCCTGCCATGATGTTCAGCCTAACCTTGAGCCCTGAGGAATGAAGCTGGCCTTCACTGGACCTCTGAAACCATGAGCCCTCAAATAATTTTTTTCTCCTCTACAGTTGTTCTGGTCACATCATCAAAAAAAGCTGACTAAAACAAGTATTCTGCACTGAGAAATCTTAACATTATGCTCATTGTGCAGGGGAGAATCATAAAGGAATCTGTTATTTGTCACGACACATATATTGAAGGGTGCATTCAGCTGGGAAGAAATAAATCGAAAACAGTAGGCATTAAATAATAAGACAGAATGATTCAGTCATTCTGCTATTCTCACAATGGACTCTTGCATGAAATACTGATGGTGGCATGAATAGAGTTTCTAGGGGTTCCCCTTCATGACTGCCACTGTTGGACATTTTACCTAGCAGAAAAGAGACAAGTGTTGTACCCCCAAATGGTACCATTCATTGAGGATAGCAAAATATAGTAGCTATTTGGTAGAAATTGAGTATACTACTTTCCTTACATTTTAGAAGTCAGTGATTTATCTTGGCAGGAACTGACACATATTTAAAATCCATGTCATATTTCCTGCAGAGCTATATCCAGCATCACTCTATGAGGGTCTGCAGTTGTTTGATCCACTGATGGGGGATATGGTATAACACACTTAGCCTCAAGAGCCCCTCTCATGCAAAGCAGTTGCAACAGTGGTCATATAATTTGGGATCCATTGATTCCATCACTTACCACCCCACCCCAAAGTGATGGCCTAATAAAGCAATGGGATAGGTTTTTAAAGATCAGCGGAGATGACAGTTTGGAGACAGTTCTCTGAGATCAGGGTAGCATCCTCCAGGCAACAGCATATGTACACCCTAATTTGCAAGCATTAAAAAGTGCTCTGTCTTTAGTAGTTAGACTACAAGGGATCAGAATCCAAGGATATAGGAATGACTCCACTTACTATCACTTGGTGATTACCTGTAAGGTTTTATATTTTCAAACCTGCAACTTTTAGTCTAGAGTTCCTTATTCTCAGAGAAAGAATGCTTCCAACACGCAGAACAGTAAGATTCCTATAACACATTATACCACAGTTTCTGACTGATTTCATTGGTGTTCTGACTCCAAGAGACCATCAGGCAAGTAAAGGAGTCTCCATACTGAGAAGGGTAATGGACCCAATCCTTAGGTGAAGGCAAAGCTTCTGTTATACAAGGAAGGCAGACAAGAATATGTTTAGCACCCAAATGACCCAGATATGTATTCCTTGATTTCTTTGCCCAATTTTGATGGTAAATGGGTAAGGGAAGCAACAGAGAAGATAGGTTGAAGAGACTCAGAAACGAGTGCTTGGGTCACCCCACCATAGAAGCCACCTGTATGAGCAGAGTTGTGAGCCAAGAGTGAATCTGAAATGGTGAGTGCAGGATGCGGACAGCAAATATCAGTTATAGCTCCAAGAACAGCTGCACCAGTGAGGGCCCTAATGTGTCCATTAACTCTGCTTCTAAAATTTATACAGGAAAAGAAATGGACCAGACTCCTGGAGGAGTTATTCCCGGGTGGATGAACTTATTTTTAAAAGTGGCTCCAAACACACAGGTGTGTACTCTAGTGGAGGCCGCAGTGGACCGCCCAGGTGCCCCACTTATTCCTAGCATTCCCAGCTGCTAGGAATGCTGACAGCTGACAATTCACAGCCCAGTCCCTTACTTGGCAGGGCCCTCTGCCAGCAAAAACTGCTTTGCTTGTGTTCACGCTTCCTCCCAGAGGCAATTGCATTAAAGACAGACTAGGTAGAGGTAAAAATGTCCAATGCCTTTGCTTCAATTCGAACATCTCTGGAGGACCACCTAGTCCCATGGCTCTTGCAGGAGTAACTATGCCCTTTCTTGCAACTGCATCTCCATTCAGCTTCTCCCTCTGCTCAATTGCACCTCACTCTTCTGCACTATGGTTTCTGGGAGTGCCCTCTCTAAATCTCCAAGGGCAAAACTTTTCGAACTAATTGGCTCTGTAGGATACCCTATAATCTTTACATTCTTATATGTGTGTTATGGTTTAGGATGTGAGGTGTTCCTCAAAAGCTCATGTGTGAGACAGTGCAAGAAAGAAGTGAAATGATTGAGTTGTGAGAGCCTTAACCCAATGAGTGAATTAATCCCCTGGTGAGGATCAGCTGAGTGGCAATGGTGTGACTGGAGGAGGTGGGTCCCTGGGGCATGCCTTTGTGGTACATACTTTTTATCTGGGGAGACGACTCTCTCTGTGCTTCGTGATCCTTATGTCTTGGGTTGCTTTCCTCTACTCCCTTCTGCCATGATGTTTAACCACTTAGGCATAAATGGGTGGAGCTGGGTTTCAGTTTTAGAGACTTGGTCTCCTTTGCCTTGTTCATGTTTTTGGTGTCCCCCACCCTTCACAGGTCTTTGGTTTTGAGGTGGTTAGAGCTTTGTGTCCTCATGTTTGGAAGACTGCAGAAAATTCAGCTATGTGCTTCAGAGATTTCAGTCCAGGTTCCTCCGCGCCTGCCATATATGGCTCATGGAAACTTCCTTGAAGGTAGGAGGAGCAGTGTGTCCGAACCCACAGACTTCTGGAGAGTTCAATTTGCCTTCCAGAAGCTTGGTCTGGTTCCCCAGTCTCCTGAATAGGAGCTTCATTAACAACTGTTCAGGGAGCAAAAGCAGTCGTGCATTTGCTATTCCTCGGGTGTCTAGTTTGTCACCCTTGTGCAGCAGAATAACTAAAACTTGCTGGTTTTTCTTTTCTCCAGACAGCTTTCTGAATGGTCAAGCCAGATTCTCAGCGAGCAACCTAGAGTCAGAGAATGCCCCAGAGGAAAGAAATATAAAACTCCTTGCTCACATGAAAGAGTTTTTCTTCTTTCTGGAATTTTAGTTTGTTGATTCTGAAGTTCCCTTGTGATTTTAAAATATGACATTTATAATTTATCTTGTTTTGTCCAGTTTTGCAGCAAGTTTTTACCCATTCGGACTGACCCTATTCTAAAACAGGAGGCTTTTTGCATTAGTTTTTAACTCCATCAATTATACATACTATTATTTTGATGATGCAAACCTTTTAATGATTTCTTCATGTTTACCATTTTCTGTACTAGCAGTACATTTTTACTTCTTAGATTTTCTTCTTGGATAAATTTTATTCTCAAAGTGCAACTGTTAGAAGTTCCTTTCATGAACATTTGTTGGTCATAATTGTCTTAGTAAATGTTTGCATAAAATGTCTTTAATTTACCTCAGTTCTTGAAATATGGTCTAATTGGGTATCCACAGAAAGTTATTTTCTCTCTGCACTTTGAAGATTTAATCCAATTGCTCTCTCCTCCATTGTTGAGAAATACATTGTCAGTCCTAATGTTAGTTCTTTGTAATTGTTTTGTCCTTTATGTTTGGCTTTTGCATTTGGTGTTATTCAGTTTTCCTGTATGGGTCTGACTGTACTTTTTGTTTGCTTGTTTTTTCCTTTTCTGTTCTTTCTTTCTTTTTTAAAAATTGTGCTTGGGATATATTCTGCTTCCAGAATACAGAATGGGATTTTTTTTTTTTTTTTTTTTTTTTTAAATCTACTCTGGAAATCTTTGTAGTCAAGTCTGGATATTCTGAAAGTCCTACTAAATGTTTTTTGTCTCATGTCCTCTAAATGTTTTACTCTCTTATTTGTGCTTTGCTGACTTTTTCCCTATAAGTATCATTTGGGATAGTTTATTTTTTTTTTCCTTTTTCTTTTATGCTACTGGGGATTGAACTCAGAGGTGCTGTACACCCTGAGCTACACCCCCAGCCCTTTCTGTTTTACTTTGAGATGGGGTCTTACTAAATTGCCATGGCTGGCCTTGAGCTTGCAATCTCCTGCCTTAGCCTGGAATAGCTGGAGTTATAGGTGTGCAACCACGCCTGGCTGGGATAGTCTATTTTGATCTACCCATAAGATCACTAATTTTCTTTACACTTATTCTACTACTAAACCTATTCAAAGATTTTAAATTGGGTTTATGTTTTATGAGTTCTAGAGCTAGTTCTTTTTCTAATCATCAATGTCAAGTTTTATAAACAAATTTTTGAATACTTACTATATACATTTCTTAACCTTTTCTTTCCATGCTACATTCTAAATAATGCCTTGATGTCTTTCAATTTCTTTTTTTTGCTATTAAATCTCCTTTTTTAAAAAAAAATATTTGATTTGTTATATCCTTTTTCTATCTTGAGAAAAAATTCGTATCTAATCTGGAGTTTCTAATCTCAATTATGATATTATTTTGTTTCTAGAAATTATATTGACTTGTTTCCAAATCTACATGATGAATTTAGAAAACTCTTTTAGTGCTTAATTATAATTTTAATTCAATGTTTTATTAATACAAGCATTTTAAATATATTGATTTTATATTTCTCTGTATTTGTCCTAATATTTGCAGCTTTTGTATTTCAGCTTGTGCAGTTTGTTGCTTCTGCTATTTTGCTCACCATGTCTTGTTTCTGGTTTTAAATTTTTATTTGGAAGATCATAATCTTTCAAGTTTTATTTTTAAAAATATTTGATCCTAGATTTAAAATTCTTTGGGAAACAGGCTTTAATTTGATTCTGCAGTACTTAGGGGATTCAAATGATTTGAGGTCACCTCTAATTTTTTGTGTACATCATTTTTCCTGCTACCTTGCTTATAAGCACCAATTCCACAATCATACCTGTGTGAGGGAAGATGTTTCTGTTCTTTCTCTCCGTGGGAAAATTTTTCCTGGTTCATTTATTGAAATAATCAAATCAGTGTAAATGCAGTTAAAAATAAACTCCAAAGCCTTTTTGTGGCTTAGGAAAATTAGGATTTGTCTTCTGTGCGCCAGTTCTGAGGCGGAGTAGCTGTCCTACATTTTATCCTGTCTGTCTGGAATACATTACCTCCAAAAGACCATGTCTGGAAATGCAGGACAGTGATTCCACCCACCATCTACTGGCCAGAGTGCCATCTACAATCCCAGATCAACCACAGGGAGGCTAGGAATTAAAGTCTCTTGTGCCCAGGAGGAGGAGAGTCTGTGAAGTGCATATGTATTGCCTCTGTCACTTTCACTGGGGTGCACAGCCTTTCAGGTGTTCAGTATTATTTGGGAATCTCTGTACACCTCCCAACTTGCAAGAAACAAGAAACAGGCTCCCCCTCCCTCTTTCTTTAATGCTCTATTAAGTCAGGCTTGTGGTCCATTAAACCAAAACTTTTGGGAATGTTGGTTTTAGTGCTTTGGGGCTTTATGGGTTTGTACTTTGCTGACAGTTCTGGCCTCTGAGAATTTCCCTTCTACTTCTGCCAGCTCACTTAATTTTTCCCCCCTAAGAACTCTGTGTACAATTCTTAGGTATTCTGTACCAGAAGGCTTCCTAGGAAAACTAGCCATGTGATTAAAACAGAAGTGTCTATTTGTGAGAGTATTCTGACTCTTACAGCTAGCCCTATATGTGAAAGCTGAGTTACTCCTAAACCAAGTTTCTTGAACTAAGTTTTCAAAGGGATTGCTATCATCCAGCTTTCATTTAAACTAGTTCTATATCAATTATCTCATTTTCTTTCTCAATTTTGTTTAATTCATTAAATTTTGAAAACCAAGGCTATCTGTTGGAGAAGTCATGGAAGAGCCCTTAGAAGGGGGTGCAACTGGAACTAGTGGATTATGGTTACTATTTTTTTTTTTCTTAATGTAATGTAAGGCTCTAAGATTACAAAATGTTTAGAGCTGGTTTTTTTTCTTTCGTATTCTTTATTTTTAGTGATTTATTTTTACCAGTTAAGTTGGCAAAGAAGCTTTTATTCAACATAGCAAACACTGAGGAAACTGCACATGCTATTCAAGTAGCCAAAATTTTTAATCCTTTAAAAGTCTTGTCAGTGGACCCTATTGAGATTCTTTCATCATAAAAATTTCTATGTACTTAGATTTTGCAAACAGTTTTGTAAGAGTTCTGGAAATTATCCTTTGACTCCAAGTTAAGAACTTCAGCTTCTTTATTAAAATAATTTACCAATTGAATCAAGTTTGAAAATCATATAAAAGACAAAATAGACTACAATAAAAAGGGATACAGCGTCTGAAAGTAGTTTGTATCACCTTTTCTGTGTCCCTTTCTAATGAATTATATCTGTGTTGCTATGGGTCATTTTAAGGAGAGATGCTCAGAGATGGTTACTAGAGTTTGTGTGTGAAGATCCTGAGTAACAGATTATGATAGAGACTGGTGACTCTCATTATATGTTTTAAACCAGTAAAGAGCATTTCGGATTTCTAGATTATGAGCCAGCTCTGTCCATCTCATCTGGCAAAATAACAGAGCTCCACTTGTGTTCTTAATGAAAATAAAATCACTAGCTTTTAGACAAGAATCCCAGTCTTAAATACCATCAGGTGATTCATTTGTACATCAAATTTTGAAAATCAGTAACTTAAATATTTAGAAAATAACCAGTTGCTGTTAGGAAAAATCCAAAGTTTCTACCAGCAAGACATTTTTAATGAGCATTTATTAAACTTCCACAATGTATCAGTACATGCTTAATAAATACAATCCAATAAATAGTTTTATTGCACCCAAACAATGAAGGAAGTTGTTTTTTCCCTCAAAGTGTGCAATGTAGGTTAATTTGATCAAGAGTCTAGTCATTTGGACACATCTGAAGAAAAGAAGGGAAGGAGGAAGGGAGGAGAAGGAAGGAAGGAAGGAAGGATGGACCGCCAGACAGGAGGGCAGGCCTTGTTCTTTGCTGATACAGTTCACTCAGATTCCAAGAAGTAATTTATTAGAATTTAGTGGAAAATTTTGAGGAAGATAATGAATTTCTCATCCTATAAAAGGAATCCAGATACATAATAATAATAACAAAAATAAAAAAGGAAACCTTTCCTTTGAATTGTAAATCTCTCAAATTGCCAAATTTGCAGGAGGGCAAGATGAAGAGGAAGCCTGTCTTTTATGTGGTGAATTGATTATTGCACTCTCAGATGTCCAGGGGCAAAAATCAAGCAGGAGAAACAAGTTACTATTTGCAAAGTGTTAAAACAACAGCCAGATTGTTTCTTCTTCCCTTACTGTGCACAGTATGGGCTGGCACCGCTGTGGTAGCTTAGAAATTGCAAATGCTGTCAGGAAAAACAAACCAAGCCCTCCAGATAGAATAAAAGGGTGAGGAGACAAGCCAGAGGGAAGACCAAGAATTTATCTGCAGTTAACAAAAGAATGATGTATTTGCTAATGGACTGATGGAAACTGCTCTGTGAGGAGGGAGTGATCTCAGGAACATTCTTTTTCCCACTTTACTGTCTTTGTTCCATAGTGTAGCATACATGTTGATTTAATTAGCAGTGAGTTCTTTTAAGATGTAAAATTTCCTTTAAGACCCCCAAACCTATCTTGCCTGTGAGATAATGTTGACCTGGAGAGTTTATCTATTATTTAGATATTTTGGAAAGAAGTGTCTCCTCATGAAATTTTGCTGTGAAATGACCCTGAATGGATGAAAATAGAAATAAATAAGAAATTATCTTTTGTTACACTATACTAGTTCTAAATTATTTAGTGGGGGTATGCTTCAGGGCAAACATTTTTCATTTCTTGTTGTAAATAGTATCTCTCTCTCTCTCTCTCTCTCTCTCTCTCTCTCTCTCTCTCTGTCTCCCTTTCCTTCCCTCCCTGCTCCCTCCCATAAGGAATATTAAATCTCTGGGGTTTTTTTGGGGGGTGGGGTGGGGAGATAGTTGTCTTATCAATCTTTAATATTGTATGACAATTTTAGCATAAACAAAAGTTTTAATTGCTAAAAATATTCTTGTTATAGTGATTGGAAAGATAAGCTCTACCAAAGTAATACCAATTAGTCAGTGTTACTGGAACTACAGAGTTGTATGACAAAAATAACCAAAAGACCAATTTTGTGCTTTCTGTTATTTGGCTCATTTGCAACATTTCTCTTTTCAGTTAAATTGAAATTAAAAATATCTGCTTACTGTAGGTCCTGATCATGTTCATAGTATTTTGGGGGAGATAGTTTAGCAAAAAGAATGTCTATTCCTCTTCATGAAGAAATCTCCAAATTGGTTGTCACCTTTAAGGTTTTATCATGTCATCATGTGGTCTAACTTAAAAATTAGAGAGGGGAAAAGTTTGCTACTATTAAGAAACACTAACTGTAAATGCCTACACAGAATTTTCCCACTAATAGACTCTTTTACCAAATAATAAATTACTTACAAAGTAAAACATAGTCACAGTAAAGAGTTTTAATCACAGGAAGACTGTGATCTGAACTTTGGAAAAATCATTTATATTTGTACACACTTAGAAAAGTGTTCATTAAATGTGACAAAGGAATAAATGGGAAAATGAATGTAAAATTATACTGAACTAGCAATAAAAATTTACCTACCAATCATGATTTTTATCCATGAGGATAAAAGTCTATACTTAAGGATTTAGTAATAAGTTGAATGTTAGATTTCTTTCAAACATGCACACCTGTCAACCCTTTCCAATCACCCAATTAGGCAGTGATAAAGGAAGCTGGATCAGAGGAAGATAACTCAAATTATGTCCTATGAATGTGAATTACTATTTCATTGTTTTTAAGCACAATTGTCTTGAAATGTGAGACTATGGAATGTTCAAGTGTTTTCAATTCAAGCAGCTATCCCCGACTGTCCTTTTAACTAGAAAATAGATGTTCAAAAAAATCATTTCAAAATAATGAGTGATGTAAGAATGAAGCCTTTTAAACAACTTAAGAAGGAAAAACATCAACCTAACATTACATGTACCTGATATGTTCTATACTATATATTACATACATTATGAATTGCATATGCATGTGTTAGTATTTGTATGTAAGTATATACATTTGCTAGAGTCTAGTGATTTGAATTGGCCTTATATTTTTGTAACTCTGATCATTTATATTCTGTTATTTATGGACACAAAATATAAGTTCCTTTGATTATCTATCCTCTTGAGAACTTTAATCCACATTCTGTTGAGTGGTTTCTCCTATCCCAAGATTCATTCTTTCCATTGCTAACTTTCCACTCAGCTCTTCCTGTGATTGCCATACCTGTTTCACTTCTTTACAAAATGCTTCTAGTTCATACAATGCTCTGACATCTTTTCTCCTTGATTTAATCTGTCTTTTGGTGTTACTTGGTCCATGAAACAATTTCAAGCAAATGCTGCTCATTCTTTTACATGCTCATAGTTCTTTGATTTTACATATTTCTAGATCAATTAAGCCTTAAAATCTGTTTTTGAGTAGTTATACAGACTTCACTGTTCTTTCATCTTACTGCAAATCCCATTCTTCATTCCAAGTCAATGGAGTCCAGCTCCACTCTCCTACCTTAGAATAGTTCTCTTTTTTCCCCTTAAGAAACAATTGCTTATCAGATTAACTGTATCTTTCCATCACATCCACATCTGCTCCTGCTGGATAGAACTGGCTTCAGGCTTAGTCTTCATGGTAGAAATGATTTCATCATGTGACAAAAACATTGTTTACTTAAAATCATCTCAGTGTGCACATTGCAGGATGAATATTTCTGAGCATGCTTATGCTTGAGCATGATGATAAATTAGGCAGATTGTCCTTTATGGTTGAGTGACATTTTTGTAGTCCTGGATACTTTAATCACCCTCAGTAGAAAGACTGCAAACATTAAGGAGCCAAAAGAGCAACACATTTACTTCATTGTAACCAAAACTGTGAGCTGGGAAGTGATGTATATGTTACAGAAAATTTTGGAACAAAGCCTGGATAAATGATATGTGAAACTTCTTTTGCATTTCATCCAGAAATAAGAGTACTCTCTAATGCATTTTAGTTGGGGTCATCTGAATAGTTTGTTTTATTTCCTTCCCTTTGTATATGAAGATGTAATTCTACTCAAAAAAAAAAAGGGGGAGGGGGAGGGGTAATTTAATTGTGAAATGAGAATTAAGCAATGATATGAAGTTTCACTCAGTGCTGGCATTACTTATTTACAGTTTTGTGTAGCATGCAAGTGAGATCTTTGTAACACCAGGGATAGTATTTTATTAATTTTTGTGTCTCCAAAAAAGTAAAACCACTGTATTTGACATTTGGCAGGAAATAGGTGCTTGTAAAATGATCAATCAGATTTTTATTTTTTTTATTCCTGAGATCTGGCATTTATATGAAGTTTAATTCATTTTCTCAATATTAGTTTTTGTTTTTATTGTTTGTCTTTTGTTGTTCAAGTCACTTGTTCTATGATGAATTTTCACAATATAGTAAACAACCTACAACTGTGAATTCAAAGCCTCCTAGGAAGAACATTTGAAACCAGATTTTAGGTCCCAAGGGCTCATCAGAGTTCAACCCATGCTACCTTTCTATTTTATTGATAGACAAAAATGTCCCTGAGAAGTGTGATGCCTTGATTGATTTATAGCTTTTTAAATTGGGAAGGAACCTAGGCACTCAGTTTTGGGTACACTATGAGATAACTATATACCAGAAAGTACAAACGGCTTTAAGGCAGTGATTCCCAAACTTTTGATGATATACCCTAATGAGTTAAATTTTGAGAATACCTCAATGTATTGAAAATTGTCCATTAATTACTTACTAATGTACTATAATTTTCATAATAGACATTTAAATGAATGATATAAAGTTATAACACTTTAAATAATTTATATATTTTTATTAACAGCACAAACATCATTTTCTGCTTTCATTGAGAATTATTAATAATATTTCAGAGAAGAAGTATATTTGATTATGCTTTTCTGTGGGTTAAGATATTTTTAGCTCCAGTAATTTAAAAATCAAATTGTAAGCTCGGTATATTTTGATTATTGATTTTTAATGGCTGCCATAAATCATAGATTTAAATGGAAGAAATGTTTCATTGGTTGCAGGAAAGAAACATGAAATTGTGTTTTAAATTGCTTTTATCAATTTCACAAAGATTTGTAGCTGAAGTTTGTCTTATAAATTTTGATCTCCTTGGGAGCAAAAAATTCTTGCAAACAAAATACTAGGTTTTGAACAAATAGTTTAAATTTCTAAAAATCCTCTTTTGGATGAGTTAGAAAGCTTTGTTTTCAGTTCTTTGAAGTGTGTAAGCATGTGTTTTTCTTTTTAAATGTTGATATGCATACTCTTTTAGAAGTAACAACACATGGAAGACAGATATTCTCTCTGTATAGTGAAGTTCTTTTGAAAACCAATCATTTTCTCACTCATCATTAAATCACAAACATGTTATAATAATGTTCATTGTAAATAATATATAATTCACATTTGAAGAGCATTTTAGATAATTTAAACTTTTTTTTGCACCTACTTGTCAGCTGCGATTAGATTGTCATTGTTTATCTTTCAATGTGATTGATGAGATGCTGGTTTTGGAGATCAGAATAATTGGTTCTGCAATTCTCAGTGTTCAATTTTCCATCTCTTTATTGACAACATTTTTCAATCCACAGCATTTTGCAAAAATATGCTATAGTTAAATTCCTAGTCAATGAGAATTAGTGTATTTAAAACAGGATAACATAATCCACAAATCTATTTCCTGGTTATATGTGCACTGAAATAAGATATTCTGTTTTGGGAGTAAATGAATGAATGAGACCTTTCTTATCAATCGCTATAGTTGTTAAACTGACTCTTTTTGAGGATGACTGTCCTATATGACATGAAATTATTTGATATATAGACTAACTGAGAACATCCGTATGAAATCATATTAATTTTTAAATACCATAAACATTGCTTTGTTATTGTTTTCATTAAAAATATGAGATTCTATTATTTTCTCTTATCATAAAAGACCATTTTGCACAAACGGGTGCATATACCTATCTTTAGAGATGACTACTCTTTCTGTTGCTGTTTTACCTGATCTTAAAATTAGAATCAAGGCTGTAGAAATCTAGTTAGAATTTATTCAGGTCAGGTTCCTATCTGGTTCTAACTAAGGTATTTGTTTTGGTTCAGTCTGGAATTCTCTTTGAAAATTGTCTAAATTTTGCTGATGTGTCTTTCTTGTTTGAGTGGTTCTAGGATATTATTTTCTTTTTTTTGGAATTAAGCTACTCTTTACAACATTGTTTTTTGATGTTTGTAATTGTTCAAAGTGTATGTCTCTTTGATACTGATGATACACTTTGCACAATATGGTCATTGAAATTCTAAGTTCCAGATGTTTCTTACTTTGGAGATTTCATTCTCTTATTTCTATTATTTTGGAGTTATTCTCACTCTCTTTGCTATTAATGTTCTGTCAGGTGCTCAAGATTGTGATTCAAAATGTGTTTCTCTCAGCTCAGATGGGTTGAAATAACAATGACATGACACTCCACTGTAGCTCTGCTATGTACATCTCTTTCTGAATGTCATTTAAAATACCTTTTAAAAATTCTTTTTCAAAATTTAGAATATTTTTATTTTCCATGTTCCTTAATATGAAACTGATAGATATCATACTAAACCTTGAATTAGAAGATATCTTTTTTTTTCTTTTTGGGGAGGTACCAGGGATTGAACTCAGGGGCACTGGACCACTGAGCCATATCCCCAACCCTATTTTGTATTTTATTTAGAGACAGGGTCTAATTGAATTGCTTAGCACCTCACTTTTGCTGAGGCTGGCCTTGAACTCTTGATCCTCCTATCTCAGCCTCACAAACCACTAGGATTACAGGCCTGCACCACTGTGCCTGGCTAGAAAATATCTTAACCAAATTTTATTTATATAATATTTATCTGCTTTAATGACATCAAAGGATATTATATTAACATTCTAGAAGTTCCCTTCTTAGGACCATATACATAAATTAACTCAAAATAGATTAAAAAAAACCCTAAGTGTAAGAACTAAAAATTTTAAAATGCTTAGGAAAAAATACAGATGAAGTATCTTGACTCCAGAGCATACTTCTAATATTACATCAGCAAAATGATAATAATAAAAATCATCTTGCTTACCCCACAGGTTAATTGTGAAATTTTTAATGTGGACAAGGAATTTAGTAGAAATGAGTGGATTATCTCCAGTTTAAGATAATCCTATTAACTAGCTTGTATGGCTTTGAGTAACTTTTTCAGATTTTTGAACATTGATTACAAGATGGAGTGAGGTCACGAAAAGTCATTCTTTTAATTTCCTTCAAGCTCATCTATTATTTCTTAAATGTAAATTCAATCTTTATGTGTGTAGACACACATGTAGTATATATCATATAATGATGGATAATTGCCTATCATACATACACGTACATGTGTATCCACACATGCAATATTTAAAGGATGATGATTAAATTCTTAAAATAAAAGTACAATATTTCTAAGCCAAATAATTTGTTTTTCAGAGGATGTTTTGGGGGAGGGATATTAAAAATATGCAGCCTGACTGGGCTCTAGGTTCAAGACCTTTGGGGGATTAAAGATAAGAAAGGAGGTAGTTGCTTTGTTTATGTAGTTAATTCATCCACAACAAATATTTTCCCCAAGGTAGGAAACAATTAGTTCTAACCATTTGCTTAAGTACCAGAGGGACTCTACTAGGAGAGGATTAGCTAGAAAGTTTCAAAGGAAAATCAAGTGACTCTTAAATATGTTTATAGAATAAAAGCAAAGTTTAAACTAAGCTATTCCCATAAAGTCTTATTTTCTGATTGAACATTTGCCTTAGCTGAGGGGTTTTGTGCCTTCTGTCTGAGGTTTCTAAGTCACATATTAAGCAGAGACAGCATACATGGCTAGAAAATTGGGTCTTCACTGTGACCCTTCTAAAGAAAACAAGAAAAAAAAATTGACTTAATGCTGAAAGAATAAAAATGCCCCCATACTAAATTGATTTCCTGTGACAATTGGTCAAAAGTGCTCAGGAAATCAACTTGTTTCCAATTGAACATTTTGTTCCTGGAATAGTAGTTACCTGATTAGAAATGGAGAAAGATGTCTTGAGGAAATTGAAGAGTAGTGAAGAAGGGTCCAGAGAAAATAAGCACTTAGGAAAATGGGAAAGAATATATAAGGCAGAAGAAAAAAAGGAGGAAAAGAGATCAGTGATACTGATAGATTTTAGGAATTAATTGTGTTTTATTCAGAGACTGAGGGTATAATAGTGTACTCTAGAAAGTTTTAAATAGAGGGTACAAAAAAGTACAGCCTCTTTTTTGTTTATAAGCAAAAAAAGTACTTCTAGTCTTAACATAGTCTTATTTTAAATTAGAAAGCTTAAATGAAATACTCTCTTTGATAAAATACTACTGTCCAATGTGTTGGCCAGCTTTGTATTACTACAATAAAATACACAAGATAGCTAACTTATAAAGAATAAAGTTTTATTTATCTCAAATTTTGAAGGTTCAAAGTCTAAGATTTTGGCAAAAGGGTGTCTTCATTGGTTTGACCTCTGGCAGGGTGATGAATGACTGCCATGTTATGGCAAGAATATATCTATATCTATATCTATATCTATCTATCTATCTATCTATATCTATATCTATATCTATATATATCTATATCTATCTATCTATATATATATATATATATATATATATATATATATATATTAGTTTTATGTTTTTTTTAAATTAGTTACACATGACAGTACAATGATCTTGACAATTCATACATTTGAATCAAATGGGGTATAATTTCTCATTTTTCTGATTGTACAGGTTGCAGAATCACATTGGTCATACAGTCACCTATATACATACAGCAATAATTATTTCTATTTTATTCTGCTGCCCTTCCTATCCCCCCTTCCCCTCCCCTTCCCTCCCATCACTTCTCTCTACCCAATCTAATGTGACACACTTCTTTTTTTTTCTCCTCATAAAATCATACATGTATTCTGTATAATGATGAGGGTCTCCTTCCATCTTCCATGCAAGTCCCCTTCTCTCTCCTTTTCCCTCCCACCTCTCTTCCCTATTTAGTGGTAATCTTCTTATGCTCCTCCTCCCTATCCCATTTTGAGTCACCCCCCTTATATCAGAGCATATTTAGAATATATAAAGTATGCAAGAGCATTTTAGAAGCAAAGAGTCTCCAACAAGAACAAAGAAAACACCCCACAATGAACTAAAGAACTCCCACTAGGCCCTACTTCCAAAGATTTTACCATCTCCCGATATTGCCACCCTGGGGAATAGCCTTTAACATCTGGGGACACTCAACATCCAAACCATATCACCATTAAATGACTAACATTGGTTTCACTTTCTCCTTATTCTCCCCTCCTCTTTTTCTGAGGTACTGATGACTGTTCCTTTATGATTCTATTATACTTTGTCCATTTGTATATATTATGTTCCTCTGATGTACCATGTGCTATATTGCATTAACAGCAATTTGCTTAACAATACATTTTGTCTAAGTATATGAGTCCTTTGAGAAAGGATCATATTTATTTTACTAGCATCTAGCCTGTGTCATGGCTCATTGAACTCAGCCAATTTATCATGTGATATACTGAAAATTTATTCCCATGATATTTAAATTTATAATATTGATAGTAATAACCATGCTTGATTATGTTACCTACTCAAAAGGATACGTTTTGGTTCTGCAATCACCAAAAATGCAGACTTCTTATACATAAAGATCCTAGAATGTCATCCTCTTTGCAGACCAAGGTAGCCAGTCTACTCTTCTAAGAGACTGCAGGAGCTGATAACAGCGTGATGAAGAGCATGACAGTGAATACATGGGCACACACATAATCTGTATTTAAAGGCTTTATAAAATATGATACACAAAAGAGGAGAGAGTTTGCAAAATTTCAGCAAGGGTGAGCAAAGGATCTTCTGTGAGGAGGAAAGGATTGCACATGGATTTTAGCTTAGAAATAGTATAATACTACCTGACATGTATATGTTAAAAGTGGGTCACCAACTGTCCTTACCTTCCCCACTGATCCTTGTCTGCATTATGTGTCAAGGCAAATGGATTGAAGGAAACTTCACACACAGATGGAGAAAGACTGTTGTTGACCCAGGTCATGCTGGTTCTTGAAGATCAGAAATCATGAAGTCACACCATAGGAGTATGGAAGAGAGCTAATCAAAAGAAAGTGGAAAGGCATTTCACTTGAAAACTTAAGTGAAAAGGGAGAGAAATCCAAGGGAACAGAATGGTTGGGTCAAGAAAATGATTTTCTTATTTTAAGCTGAGAAAATGCTTTCAAGTCTGGAAGTCTTATAAAGATCCATACATTCAGTAAAAAGTGAGCAGGGAGATGAATAATCAATTAGAATAAAAAAGTAAAACCACAGGTCAGAAACAAATACATGAAACTGTCATGAACTTTAAGTGAAAAAAGAAGAAATTTCACTTGGAAGGCATTTTTTTTCAGGTAAAAAATATTCTTTATCTAAGGTTAAATGCTCTTTTTTGACAAATAAATCCATTCTCAGTGGTTACCAGCTTCATTAGTACTAATCATTGTCTAGTCCTCCATTTATATATTATAAACAAAATTCTCAGCTCTACATTTCTTAGTAATAAATTAGTTCTCATTAAATACAATAATAAAACACAATTGCCAATCAGGTTTTCATGAGCATGAAATAAGAAGCAGTACTACATCCACTTATTATGATTTCAACAAAAACCAAAATTTAAATCGTTGCTAGATTGTTCATTGTGATCTTAAATAAATACACAATAAGCTTTTAAAAGTTATTGAAAGTGACTTGAAATACCCATAGTTTCTTTTTTGCAGGGTTTCTCAACAGTGGTACTACTGACATTTGGATCAGACAATTCTTTGTTGTCTGGGGCTGTCCTGTGCATATCAAAATGTTGAGCAGCATCTGTGGCCTCTATACACAAATGCCAATAGCTTTCTCCTAACTGTGACATTCAAAAATAACTCTGGACATTTCCAAATATTCCCTGAGGAGCAAAACTGGCCCCAGTTGAGATTCAGTACAAAGAAGTCTGAGGCACTGGATTGAAAGCCAGTCACTTGAAGGGATCAGGCAGCAAAAAGAAATAACACTTGGAACCTAATAATAGATCCGAGAGGAAGAAGACAGATTTTAAGATGGAACTACCCATTTTCTTTCTAGGAAGCCAGCACTGGGTGTAAGAATTGCAAAGCAGGGCTGCCATCTTCCTGCTGTCTGAAGAGGAGTGCATTCTACATAGCATCAAATGACAAACTCAAACTAAGATCACATAACACAAGATAGTAAGGGGGGTGCCTCTTGGAGATCATCCAGCCTGATCTTTTTAATTCAGAAAAAAAGAGAAGTGATTATAAAGAGAAAAGTAGGAGACTATGGATTTATCAGCTGATTGTTTCTAATTTAGTTGAAAATTCTGCCTAGCACAGTTTTACAAAGGCAGAAGACTGTTAAGAATTTACAAGCTTTTCAGGCTTTTTAGGGACAATTACCCAATGTACTGTTCAACCTTTAACAAAATACCTTTTACAGTAAGGTGTGTTTGGAATTTTCTTTTTTCCTGGCTATCACTTTCTAAATTCAGGGGTCGAATTCTAAGCAAAATCAGAATCCGACATAGTCGTATTGTACAATATAAATATTGCTTATCAATTTTTAAGGCATTAGCTTCTACAATAGTGACTGGGCAGATGTAATAGTGGTCATCAATAGCCAGATTCTTTCTTTTTTTTTTCTGCAGCTATTTATTCAGATTAAAATATTAACACTAGTCTAAGAAAAGTTATGAATTAAAATTGAATTTAAAGGTTTTCATATGAATACTATCATTCTATCAGCTGAAGAATAAATCACTAGAAGGTGTGGCCCCAGCTGGCTTTGAGTGTGGAGCTGCCCCTTTATGACTAATGAACTGGCTTAAACAAACCATTAGCTGGATAGAGCAACCAGGAGTGATCTTAAACTGCTTGATTGAATAAGTAGTTTTAAAAGTAGATTGTGGAGACTAGAATAATGTGGAAGAGAATTTAGCCTGGGGCTCTGACACCATAATTTTTTACATATAGGAATAGGAAACAGAGGAATATAGATTAGCTCCACTGAAGTCTCCTTACATAACTAAAGAGAGAGTGTTTCCAAAATTACTAGCTAAGTAGTTTGTTGCTGCTATTAACTACTATTATAATTACTGCTGCTGCTACCAACAAGAACAGTTGCAGCTTTAATCAATTTATTAGCCTCTTCATTATTCTAGTACTTGGCTATTAAAATCATTCATTCAAATCCTCCTAATACCTTTAAGGTAGTACAATCCCTAATCCAAGGATGAGGAAAATGAGTTTTGGAGAAGTTACCTTCCTCAGATCAAATTCCATTAAGTGTTGAGTGATAGAGCCTAGAGGGATCAGGTTTATTACTTTCCAAACTACACAGAGGTTTTATTTTATTTATTTTTTAAACCATATGGCATAGAATCCATGGCAAAGTTCCTATAATAAAGAAAGATGAGGAAGGATGAGAAGACTGCTAAAGAATTAGCTTGTACAAATGCTGTTTCATAGAGGACTTCTCACACAGGCAGTCTCTTTGGTGGTTAATACTCAGGAATTCTCCTACTAAAACCATGGATAGTAGACTATCCAGTTGAATCTTTATATATAGGAGTTATTTTCTTTCTCTTACTTTCACTGGTCATAATGATCTTTCTCTCAAGACCATTCACATTTAGGCAATGAAACCTTACACATAGTTCAATTTTATGGTGTTTTATTTAGGTTTGACACATCAAAAGTCCATTATATTTTTTCAGTTCCTGTTTTTGCTTGGAGATAGATATTGCTGCATGTTCTAATTAGAAAGATTAGAACATGGACATGTTCTATTCAGGCATTAAAAATAAAATCTGTAATCACAACAGAAAAATGAACAATCATCTTCAAGTTCAGTAAGTGAAAATTTCTACCTTCAAATATATATATTTGTCCAACTACATCATGTTGAGGGAATATTCATTTTTTTATTTTTAAAATAATTTTTATTTTTTAAAAGTAAATTGTACATTACAGGAAAAAAAACACAAGCAAAGAAAAAAGTCATATATGTTGGCTTTCAGAGCAGTCAACCCATGAGTACAGAGATACAAAGGCAGCAACTTTTCTATGGAGAAAGTATTTACCACACTCAATTAAATTTTTGGAGATAGACTGTCCTGAATACAGTATTCTAATCTACAATGACAATGTAATATCCAAGTGAACTAACAGGATTTCATCCTTTTATCATGCAGTCCTTGTGGTTTGGCAACATTAATCAGAAAGATGTGCTACCTTATAAAAAGAAGCATTATCCATTGGCTTAGGATGTTCTCCAAACATGATTAATTCATTTAAAGCTTTTTAAAATGCTATATTGAGTTGTCATTCAGTTTGTGATATAAAGGTTCTTGTTGAATTTTCCCCTTGTTAAAAGTCATTTTGCCTTGAAAGATAAATGTGAGATGGTCAATAGCTGCAAGTCCTTTCATTTCAGGATCTTATATTATGATGAAGTTCAGATAATGTTTAATTTAGCTGAATAATGATTTAGTAAATGCCAAGCTTTTAAGCAAACACAATTAAAATAACAGACTTCCAGGGAAACTACTGAATATCTATCTTGTCCAAACCTATATTTCAGTTACTAGAAAACTAGAAAAATGAAGATTAAAAAATGTGTTCATTCCTATCCCCTACTAATAGGGGATAGGAATGGTAGCAGAACACAACAGTCACTAATATGCCATTATGTAAAAATGTGAGTGTATAACCGATGTGATTCTGCAATTTGTATTTGGGGTAAAAATGGGAGTTCATAACCCAATTGAGTCAAATGTATGAAAGATGATATATCATGAGCTCTGTAATGTTTTGAACAATCAATAAAAAAAATAATAAAAAAAATGTGTTCAGCTTAAGGTTGTTCACTTCGATTGGCAAAACCACTATTACTTCTACGAAATCATGATGCTTTATTTCCATTGGTTGCTTCTGTTTCGGTTATAATAGTTTATGGAAGTTTACACACATTCTTAAACTTGACCTAGTCATATTTTTATGCTTTTTATTTATTGTATTTTCATTCTTTTTGATACTTGGCTTGCCTGTTTTCCTGTGACCTGTGAATATCCCAACAAGAACTATTTTAAATAAGGAACTGTGAAATAGAGATGATCATCTGGAAGAAGGGTTAACGTTTGACATGTATCAGTTGATGGGCAGTTAACCACATTGGCTATGCTTTATTCCATTACCATTCCTCACACTGTTCTCTCCTAAAGTATAACCCCCTACCTCTACAAATGTAACGGTAAGATAGAATTGTTTTGTGTGCATTTGTCATTAAAATTTTCCTAGTATTTAATCTATAACAAGATTTCCACTCTTCTTATATTGAATAAAATATAAATTCTTTTCTTTCTATGGATGTGCATAGAAATAGATATCTGTTTAATCATGTAGTTTGTATATAGCACCTATTTAGAATAGATTCAGGGCAAAATGGCAGATAAAGTGGTTAGTTAACTTTGCATTGCTGTGACCTATATAACCAACAATAACAACTTAGATGAGGAAAAGTTTATTTTGGCTTACAGTTTCAGAGGGTTTTGTCCATGGTCAGCTAATTCTATTGCTCTGGGCACAAAGTCAGGTAGGACATCATGGCAGAAGGGTGTGGCAGAGAAACACCTTAGGACATGCCAACTAGGAAGCAGAGAGATCTTGACTGCAAAGAGCCAAGATACTTTAATTCCTGAGGGTATACCCCCAGTGATCTACTTTCTCTAGCCACGCCTCACTTGCCTATAGTTACCATCCATTAATTCATTCAAATTATTAATCCATCAAAGGGACTAAACCACTGACTCGGTTATAGCCCTCACAATATACTCATTTCACCTCTGAACTTTCCTGCATTATTGCACACATAAGCTTTCAGAGGGTACCTCATATTGAAACCCTAACAAATGGCAAAAAGTTTCTGATGACCAAAGAAGTCTTAAAATAGGGAAATGATTGGTATATATTAGTTGATCCTTCCTCAATCAGGTGATATTGAGTCTGTTTGCTTGTCTGCAACACTTGACAATTTTCCTCACAAGAGACAGGAACTAAATTTATTTTTGTTAGAAAAGTAATTTTCCTGAGTAATATAGTTTATGGCAAATTAAAAAAAAAACAGGGGAACATTATATCATTGTTGCCTTACACTACAACAGGCAAATAAATCCCATGACAGTATCTTTCGGATTTCTATTATTTTATCTAGAAAGATCTTATTTTTGCATTGTTTTGTTTTGTTGCTTATTTAGAAATTTTTGAAATGTGCTCTTTAAAAAAAAATCTGTGACATACTGCCTATTATTTTAATACTCTTGGCTTTAGTTGCCTCATCAATAAAATCTAAAAGTTGTCATTTAGATATTTCTAATGTTACTTCCAGTTTTAAGACTCTGATCTAATATTTAGTTGTATAATACATAAAACAATTCCTCCTCGGTGAAATATACTTATATAAACACACAGACATATTTTTGTATGCATGCATATTTCCTGACTTATTTATTCAAATTTTAGGATGTATGCACCATGCACTTGACACTTAGTATATCAGGCATTGGTAAACCATGGTCCCAGGCTGTATGTAGTCTGCCACTTATTTTTGGAATAAAGATTTTTAGGATATAGCCACACTCATGTGGTTGCCTAAGTCTATGTCCACACTGTGGACAAGTAGTAAGAGAGCTCATTGCTATCAAAGCCTAAAATATTTGTTTTTGGTACTGGGAATTAAACTGAAGGGTGATTAATTGCTGAGCCATATCCACAGCCCTTTATTTTTTTTTATTTTGAGACAGGGTAGTGCTAAGTTGCTTAAGGCCTCACTAAGCTGCTGAGAGTCCCCTTGAACTAGCAATTCTCCTGTCTCAGTCTCCTGAGTTGCTGGGATTACAGGGATGTACCATCATACCTGGCAAAGCCTAAAATACTTAATGCCTGGTCTATTGCAGAACAAGTTTGTGAAAAAACAAAACAAAACAAAACATTTTATTGACTCTCCTTATAGATTTTCACTGATTATACTATAAGATGATTTTTATAGATGATGTTATTATTGTTCTTTTTTATGTGTGAATGTATCTTTTTAAAGCATGCCTTTGTTTTGTTCATGTTTTAATGTTATTTTGTTCTCAATATTACTTCAATTGACTGTACATTAAGTTAGCAACTGGTAACTGATCATTCCTGCATTGGTTATTTGGAAGAAGAGTTAAATTGCACCAATAGGGGACACACACACACACACACACACACACACACACACACACACGTATCTCTCTCCATGTATCTGTGATTAATTATGAGAATTGGCTTACAAAATGATGGAAGCTAAGAAGCCAAGAAGTCCCATAATCTGTTGTTTGAAAGCTGGGGGAGCAAAATTCTTCACCTCTTAACACCATTGTCTTGGGGGTTAGGATTTCAACATAGGAATTTGGGGTGTGTGAAGGAAGATAAAAACATGAAGACTATAGCCCTCAACCTACTTCTTTAAATCTTCTTACGAATCTCTTTCGATCAAGCAGAATTACTTAGAAATAACACTTGACTAGCCATCTGTACAATCCTTAGTCCATCAAGTTGACATAGAAAACATATTTATCTCACTCCTCTTTTCACTTAAAATTATCAAGTCATTAATGTATGGGTCACAGTTCTCTTGCTATTTAAACATGGTTGTTCAATAGCTTAAATAAAACTTGTAATTATCTTCACAAAAATACTATACTGGATTGAAGATCCACTTCTAAGTTCTATGTAATTCTAATGTGTTCCACTGGAATGTTTCCCTTATGAGAAAATCAGAGGGGATTATGCTAATTATGATTTTTTATTGATTATATTTTAGTTGATTTATGTAATGCTTCTGGTAGATTGAAAAATAAATCCTACTTGATAAAATAGAAGATATTTAGAATGCTCTTTTTTCTCTGAAGCAGGCTTTCCATTTAAAGCTATTATCAATTTTCTCAGTGTTCACTCTTCCATATTGTATCTGTGAGAAATGGAGGAGGGATTGGGGAAAAAAGTTGCCCAAATCATAACACACAGGGGCACGCGAGGAAAGAGCCCTGCTTTAGTTAACATTTAGGTCTGATCGTTGCTTAAGCTTCTCAGTTCCTCTCTCATTCGCAGGCAATTAGACTTAATACAATTTTTACAATTGACTCCATTATAGGAGAGGGTGATTAATGAGGATGACATTTACCCTGATTGTTGTGCTCTTTGAAAAGATAGTCTCCATGAAGAGCTCATGTTTCTAGGCTCCAGATGGAGATGACATTCTTCAAGGAAGATATACAGTTTAACTCTGTTTCACTAACCACATTTTCAGGTACAGATTCCCATCAGGGTGCTTCTTGTCAGACTCATCAGAAGAGATGTATTTTCTTTGAAGTACTGAAATCATCCCAGTTTTTGCAATTTGAATTACATGATTCATTTGCCTTTTTTTAATTTTAAAAAAAAGTTTATCACAGATGCTAACATTCTGCCTTAAATTAAACTGCATTGTTTTAAAAATTCCAGGAAACTTTTGTTTCAGAAGCTTTGAAGGCTTCAATTGTGGTTTTTCAGCTAATAGCTCAGGACATGAGTACCTGAAAGTGAACAAGGTTTATGTACCACAAGTTACCTTATATCACAGAAGCAGGAGGGCTAACCAACTAGCTGCACTAATCTTGTAGGGACTCTGACACCCTGCCTCTTGGAAATGGCTTTCAGCTATTATATCAAGTTGGCATCAGACATCAAAAACCTGTTTGGGGGGATATTCGGAGCTAAAAGGGCCAGAATTGGAGTTACTCTAACTGCAGTGCAATTAGACATAGAAAACAGCATTGATCCTATACCAGTGGTGAGGTGTTCTGGAAAGGGGGAAACTTGTCTGAATTATTCTCATGGACAAGCAGATACCATTGTTGTTGGGCCTGAACTGGGTTTATTTCTTAAATAATGGAATATTGATTGAGTTCCTCATAGATCTCAGCTACTATACTTGTTCTTATGGAGCTCAGAATCTAGGGGAACTATAGGGGCACAGACTCTACCTCTGGTCAGTACAGGACAAATCCATAAAACTGATTTGAGAAACTTGGACTATGAATCTAAAAGACAGTTTTGAGGGGACAAATCTGAAAATGAAATTCAGAGCTGATAGTCTAAATGAGGCATCATTCCAAAAAGATTAGTCTGAGAGGCAAAGACTAGATTTGAGTCCATTGGACTGTTGCCAGAGTTATTAACCAAACATGGGAGCCTTTGAGTTGGATTATGGAATGAAGAGAGTTGGGAGAGGATCTAGGAAGGAGCTGTACAGAGTACTCAGCTGCCCACACAAAACTTGCCTTCTTACTCATGCAGAACTAATCCAAGGAAAGCGCCTCTGAAATACAGAAGAGTCTTAATCACAGAAAACTTGAAGAAAATGATTTCTTGACTTAAGTGTTTGTTACAATTTCTTAATTTAGAACATGAAAGTATTGCCCAATAGTGACCTCTTAGGAATACTTATAATGAATACATACTATGGATTTATAATCACAACATAATGTGTTTGTAGATTTGTTATTGCTTCTAATGTATTTTAAAATCTTTTTGCATACTTAGATAAAATGTTTTCCTTGCAATTTCATTCACACTATTGCTTAGTTATGCATTGTGAAAAATCAACTTTTTTCTTATAATGATGAAACTACTTGGTAATAAACCTAAGATTACCAGATTTCAAAATGAATGTTCCTTAGAAACATATGTATAACATTCTAAACTCGGAGAAATTATAACTTTTTATTTTCTATTCCACTCATTTTTAATTATTATCAGAACCTTAACTTATTGAAAAAAATACTATATATCAATAATGAAATATATCAAAATAGATTTTAAAAGATCCTCTGATAATTCTCCTGAGAATATAAATGGTTCAAAGAGAAGATCTGTCTCTTTAGAAAATGAATGTATTTTCTCATATATTTTCATATTTCTAGAACCTGAATATATAGAAGATTTTTGCAAAACAAAAGTAAGACTTCCTTTCTTGTTAAAGTTATTATTTCATTGATGCTGTGCCTTGCCATTGAGTGTTTTGGGAAAATATGATTGTTTTTAAAATTCTTTGCCATTCTTATACTTCAGTTATCTGCCCTTTTGTATCTATCTAATTTTAACCAATAAGTCTGAAATACACTTTTGTTTCTGATCCTAGTAAAACTTTCTTCCTCTACCCACCTGTTTGGTCATTAAAAATCACTTTGCTCTACAACTTTATTGCCTTTTAGTTCCTTTTCCCCTTTCCATCAAAACCATTACAATTTTCCTCAAGATTTTTAACTCATCCTTGAGTTTTCACTGTCAAAGGATGACCGTTTTGTCTTGATAAAAATAAAATGAGCTTGTTCAAATTTGTCCTTGTCTTCAACATACTAGACTATACCTTTACCAATTTTTACTTCTATTATTTCTGTTGAATAAAATGATCTTTCATTTACACCTATCTATTTCTATCTCCTTTATTGACTCCCTTTTCTTATAATATCTTTCATTTTCTCTGTATTGATTCCTTCTCTTCAGATTTGGATCATAACTGACTTTCCCATAACCCGAAATTACACATAATTAATTTTATAAGTAAATACCTTTTCCTACATTTGTTCAAAGATTTCCTTTCTTTCAATTTTCTGTCATCCTTTGAAAAAGATTAAATTCACTATCATTGATACCCACTTGTAGACCCTTAATCATTCCTCAAAGTACAGAAGTCTGAATTTTCCTCTTTGTTGAAATTTCTCTTTGTATTCAACAATGCTGTCCTGGTTATAACATCTGATGATCTTTTCTTAGAACTTATCCTTTGACATGTACAGAAATTATGCTGATGGTCTCTCTTAAGCAACTTGTATACATCATTCACGTTACCTTTTTTCTTCAGCATCCTCAACTGAGATTTTTTTTTTAAGTTTAAGAATGAACATTAATAGTGATAACTCTAGACATTTAGTAGGCAACTACCTCACTAAAAAAGAATTGTAGTCATATAGGGTCAATGTTATGGCTTACATATGAGATACACCCCAAAAGCTAATGTATGAGATAATGCAAGAATTTTCCGAGGTGAAATTATTTGAGAAGCGTAACCTAATCAGCAGATTAATCTGTTGTGTGGACTAACTGTAGGCAGGTGGGGTGTGGCTGGAGTAAGTCAGTGATTGGGGTTCTGCTCTTGGAGTTTGTATTTTGTGCCTGGTAAGCAGAGTTCTCTCTGCTTCCTGGTTGTCATGTCCTGAGCTGCTTTCCTCTGTCATATCCTTAGCTGCTTTCCTCTGTCATATCCTTCTGTCATGATCCTCTGCTGTACCTTAAGCCTATAGATATGGAATTTGACTGACCATGGACTGAACCTCTGAAATCATGAGCCAAGAAAAGACTTTCCTCCTCAATGTTGTTCTTGTCAGGTCTTTTGGTCACAGTAATGCAAAAACTGACTAAAACAGTTAATTTCTGCTTTGAAATATCATGTTTTTTTTTTAAATCCCTAGATCATTATGTTCCAACTTTCCATTTTTTATCTCTTCTTGATTTACAATTTCATTTACTTTAATTCCTTACCATAATCTTGATATAGTGATTGCTACTAAATATATATATGAGCTTGCTTTCTGTATATCATTAGTTAGGTGGTTATCTCAAACTCAGTGTCCCACCTTATTTTCAATATTAACTTTGAGCTATAGATTCAGGAACCCAACCAGACACTGCTAGTTATAATCAATTCTTCCTGTCCCATTACTGACTCAATATATCAAATAAAAAACAAGTCCTCCAAATTCTACCTCAAAAATACCTTTTCTTGATCTTTCCCTTTTTCTCCTTTCTTATTACTAAATTTTTAGTTCAGTTTTTCATTGCCAAAATAATTCAGACTCCACAGTCTGTCTCAAAGCTGTTCAAATCCTATTCCTGACTGACCTTTTCAGTGTATTCTCTTGATGCTTTCTCCCCATTCTCACCATATATCATCTCCTGAATAACAGTTTAAGGGAGGAAAAAAATGTTGAAAGCCCTACTACATTTTTGCTTTTGATTACTCTATTTCCTTTATTTTCAGGACCTGCCTTTCCTTCTTAACCTGGAAAAATCCTCCTCATTAAATAAATCCCAAAACAAGTATTCTCTTTATGGAAATCTTCCCTACTTTTGTGCTCAGGCAGAAATGATTCCTCCCTTTGCCATGTCTCAGCTGTGGCTCTTTTGTTTTTAAGCAACAGACAACAAAACCATCTGCTGTATTATCTGTTGCTGAGTAACAAATTAGCCCCAAACTTTGTGGCTTAAAGTAACATACAGTTATTATATCACAATCTCCATGGATCAGAAGCCTAGCAATGGCTTAACTGTATCTTCTACTTTAAGGTCTTAAAAAATGCTGAAATTGATGTCAGCCCAGGATTTGTAGTTTGAATGCTTAACAGGGAAAGGGTTCACTCCCAAGCTCAATACCAAGCCCCTCAGTTCCATGAGCACTGTTGAACTGGGGGCTTTAGCTCCTTGCTGGCTTGTTGGCTGGGAGTACCCTCAGTGTTTTCCTTTGTAAGCAGCTTCTTTAACACCGCAGTTCGTTTCATTCAAGCATGCAGGAGACAAAGACTCTGAGAGCAAGAGACAAATCATAGTCTTTCGTAATCATAGAAGTGGTATCCCATCATCCGTGTCCTACTCTCTCAGAAGTATGCCACCAGCTTCAGCCTGCATGGAAGTGGGGAGGATTCCACATGGATGTGAGGACAGTAGGTGCAATTCATTTGTTCCCATGTTGGGTATATTCCAGGCCATTTAAACTTCACAAGATTTCTATAAGCAATGGAATCATCTCCATTTTCTGGAGACAAAGATTAGCAATGAGAGTTTAAGTAACTCACTCATGGTCACATGGATAATAAGTGGAGGAACTCAGAACTCAAAGCCAGGAAATCTGCCTCAAGAATTCTTGTGCTTAATCACCATGAACACCCAGGAAAGAAAAAAAAAATTGGCTGAACTCGGGGAATGGTAGCAGCAACCCTGGAAAAACAGTAGTAATGAATATAATGTTTCAGTCTGGCATTTCACTAATAACATCATTCAGGTTGCAATTTTCTGTGTCTATGTCACTTGGACCCTATTCTCACAACAAAGTCCATTTCTTCCTGCCAGTCAGTGGTAGCCTCCTTTGGTCTGATTGCTTCCTTTGACCACACTAATCGTAGCCAAAAAGGTAGATAATGTAATATAGCACAGCTTCAAAATTTATGAAAGAAGGGCTTTTCACAGAGAAGTTATATGTGGACTAAAAAGATTGTTCTTGGATCATGTCCTTAAAGTAGTATTATTGCTATCACATTATATCTCAACAAGTTAATAATATTCCTGCCTTCCAAAGCTGTTTAGAAGCAGGGCTGATCATGCCTTAATTGATCTCTTGGTTCCTAAGTGTCTAACATAATGGAATTGAGCTTATGGAGAGATTCTGGGAAAGTTAAATTTATTCATGAATGTGTTTGATCTTCCTGGAACTGGCAGCCTTAAGTGTGGGAAGATCTGAACAACAATGCTTTAAAATGACTTGTTGGTGACAAGGACTATACAAAAACTAATCATGATCTTCTTCTGTTTTTTTGTTTGTTTGTTGTTCAAGTTTAGTTCTGTTGTCATTGATACATATCTATGTAATTGTCCAAAATAAACAATTTTGCTTCATTCTGTGATATTGGCAAGTGCTCAGAATGGGAGAAATAAAACCATGGTGATAATGGCATCTCACACTCTTTCTCCAACTTGGAATATAGTCTGTTAAACATCTTTATTCTTGGAAGGTTTACACAAGCTGCATACTTCCCCCTCCTCTAAGCCTGCAATGATCATTCAATGACCACTTTAAAAATGTGTATAGTATATAAGCAAGAAGGGTAGATACTGATGACCCTATGAATATAATGGTTTATGCTTCCCAAGAACTTGGTTTACTTAAAAAGACTTGGTAAACAGACATAAAACATTGGTAAATTTATGTGATATTTATAGAAGGGAAAGTCAAATGCAATTTCCCTTTTCATGATGATCTAGAGTATTTGTATCTGTAATAGAAATTCAAGCTTTGAATAACTAGATTTAGTTGTTTCTATATTTAGCTCATTTCTTATATATTCGTGCAGAGTATGTTACTGACTGAGATTATTTCCTTCAAATCTCAGTTTAAGAGTATCTTTCTGGTACGCCTTCCTTGACTGCCCGCTTCATATGCCTCATATTCCCAGAGCATTCTGGCTCTAGCTCTATCTCCTCTCATTGACAAATTCTTAATGGAAAAGAATTATGGTTCTTATATCTTAATCTGAAATTTTCTGGCAATGCACTAAATCCTGGCCATTCAAGGAGTGATTCATGGGCTGGCTGCATTGGCATCATTTCTGAAATTTTTAGAAATGCAGGATCTCAGTGTTCATCTCAGAAGTATTGAATCAGAATCTGCATTTCAGCAATGGTTATCGATGAGTATAAACACGTAAAATTTAATTCACACTATTCTGAAGAGCATACTGCATCACAGCATGAGGTTTTCCAAATGTAGTTGAATAACCCTCTCTAACACAATTATTGCATTTGAAGTGGGGTGATGGTAGGGAGAGAGTGGTGGAAAGGGCTTATGAATTTGTAAAAATTGCTACTCCTAGTTCCTACATTGGAACCTACACAAAAAGGATGCTATTCATACTTCTGTATTTTTGCCAAGTTCTCCAAAGTGATTCTTTTTCTTGTAGATGTTTCAGAAGGGTCTGGGTGAACTACTGAATCTCTGGAGCTAGAGGGCCTTGGTTTTCTGCTTCATAATATGGAATCATGATAGTACCCAACCATTTGCCTTGTAGGGCTGGTGCAGGATTGCAGTAGGTAATATATGCACAGTGCTTACATAGCACATTGCTTGGTGTCTAGTAATCATATGGTAAAGTTAGCTGCCAAAAGCTGCTACACATGCTTGTTGTTCAACACATGCATGTTTGCTTTCTCAAGTTACTGGCAGTGGTAGTTACTCAGTAAATATTACTTCAGTTTCCTTTATTTTATTCTTGCTTACTCCTTTGCCTATACTTATTTTGCAAGTTTTTTCCCCTGCTTTCCTCTATTTCTCCTCTGCGATTTGCTTTCACAGTGTTTAACATAAAGAAAATCCTTGGTAAATTCAGTTACATGAACCATTTGCTGACTTTAGTAATAAGAGACATGAAGTAATAACCAGGCAAAGAAAGACAATATTGTAACCCTGAGAAAAGATGTATAAGGAAAACAATGCATAGATTTAAAAAGATAATTGTTTTATAGCAAGTTTGAAGAGGTAGTCACAATTCAACAGGCTCTTAGAGGCAGTCATATAAAATGTACTAAGTGTTTTCACATTTCACAGCCAACTGGACATGACACCAGTCTGGACAGATCTTAAAATTTTCTGATTTCAATATGCCTCCAAATATGTTTTTATAAAAAATTATCTTAAGAACTCATATATTTTAGATTCTCAAGCTTTTTTAAAATCATTAATTGGTTAATTGCTATATTAAAATGAAGACTGAGACCTGTAAAATTTAATAATGCTTACTTCAACAAGATAAAATGTTACAGAATCAGATAGTATTCCAAATTAAAAATGTTTCAGAATGCTCCACCTTTCTGCATGTACAGCTATATTTATAGCCATAGAAAAGGAAGTAATATCAAGAAACAATTGCCTTAGATAAGCATGGTCTAATCAGTTGGCAGGCTGTGATTGGCTGATACTCAGTTGCTTGGTTACAAGGGTATAGCTTTGGGTTGCAATTTGTTTAGGAGTTAAGATAGGATATGGTTCACTGGGGATGAAAGCTACTTCAGTCCAAATTTTATTATTTAAATCCAGACAAATGTTTTTGTCAAAATTCCTTCAGTTTTAAGTTATACAATTCAAAATTTCCAAACGGAAAGTAGTAGAGAGTAGAAAAGATGGAAAATGCAAAGCTTATGTTTTAGCAGAACTTTAAAAAAAATTTAACTAGAGCAGAAGGTCAGATTTAAAGAAATGTATTAGTTTAAAATACAAATTAGATTGTTTTACTTCCTTATTTAAAAATTTTGAACAGCTTAATAGAAAATCTGCACTGTGCTCTACACCAACAATGTTTTTTGAATGGGCTCCTGTCTACATCTCTGACCTCATGTCTTAGCATGGGTACTAAGACAGCTCACTGCTGTAGCAGGTTTCCTTCCCGTTCCCTGAATATACCATACAGAAGTTACCAAATACTGTTAAGTTCACTTATTGGATGGATAAATAAGTGAATTATAAATAGATGATTGATCTGTGTGTTAAAAGTTTTCTTATTTCAACAGTGTATTAGGACAGAATTGAATTCAAATTAATTTAAGAAAATTTACAAGTATAATTAGTGAGATTGATAGAGTTTGATAGCTTTGTCTGTTGGACTACATGGCTTTCTCCCTCGATCCAGGTTCCTCTTCTGTGATCTTGAGCCTCAGTTTCTCATTCTCTACATTGTTATGGGCCAGGCTATATGGGAAATGACCAAACAGACTCCATTTTACCCTGAGGCTCCATATCATGTAAGAATACAATGTAAAATTTTCTGATTTCAATATGCCTTTCCAGTATGCCTTTCTCTTTGCTTTCCATTTTTCTTGGGCAATGTACCTTGTGAGGGATTGATTGTCTAGACGTTAGTAACCATTCTCTAACTTTTGTTCAACTAGGGTCATTTTGACCCACTTCTCTTCTGCTTGCTTGCTGCTATGCCAACCTGGAAAGTCCCGTGGGAAATATCAATGTACCTACTGCATTGTTTCGCTAATTGCCTAATCCAGCTTCTGTACCTGCTTGCTTGTAGCTTCGTCAACCCAGATGTAGATGCCTTTAAATATCCTAAAATGCTCAGATTTGGGGCTGTTTCTTGCAGAGACAGTTATGCGTCTTGCGGAGAGCAGTTCCCAGCTGGTCAGCTAAATAAAGACTCTTCAATTAGGACAAAACTGGGACTTGGTGTGTTTTTTGAGCTACCTGCCCCACAACAACATAATAATTCTACTTTATTTATTGTTATGATTTGGATGTGAAGTGTTCCCCAAAAGCTCATGTGTGTGACAATGTAAGATGGTTCAGAGGAAAAATGATTGGGTTGTGAAAGTCTTAAACTGATTAGTCAATTAATCCCCTGATAGGGATTAACTACATGGTAACTGAAGTGGTAGGTTGTGGCTGGAGGAGGTGGGAATTAGGGCGTGGCTTTGCTGTATATATTTGTATCTGGAGAGTGGAGTCTCTTTCTGCTTCTTGGTCACTGTGATGTGAGCTGCTTCCCTCTGCCTCACACTCTGCCATGATGTTTAGCCTCACCTGGAGCCCTGAGGAATGGAACTGGTCTTCTATGGACTAAGACCCCTGAAACTGTGAGCCCTCAAATAAACTTTTTCTCATTTTTAGTTGTGCTGGTCAGATCCTTTAGTCGCAGCAGTGAAAAGGGTGACATTTAGTTAGCCCCCTTCTGAAAGAAACATATGCATATATCAGTTACTCCTTCTTATTTTAGATTGAAACCTAAGCTGAATTTTTGAGAGGAACTAAATTTGCACCTGAGAAAAGAATTTTGTTTCATTTTCAGTTGTATATTTTATCAATTTGGGTAAAAAGCAAAAAATTCTTAATTTTTTTCCTAAGTAAATTTGTAGAAGGTTTAAATTGGCAGGTGAAAAGTTATTTCAGTATTCTGTATTTTTAAAAAATTAACACCTCTATATTGGCAATGCCAAATATGTGTAAAACTGAAGATTTAATTTGCAAAAAAGGGTTTAGCTTTGAATCAGTCTAGAAATAATCTTTGAAACATTTCTTTCCACCATAGACATATACTTTATAATAGTTAATTTTATACAACTGTCTTTTCCTGTTGCCTCCTAAGTAAATCTTCCAGTGGATGACCCAATTAGGAAGCAAGGTAAACAAAAATAATTATCTTGCTTGTTGAACTCCTCTAGTAATTGATGATTATGTAGGTATTAACACGGCATACACCACTGAAATTTGAACTAACAGCATTAAGAACTTTGCACCAAAGGCAGCTGGTACACCTCAAAGGAGTTTGTAATCACAGAAAATTGTACTTACAAAAAATGTTCACATTTAACTGAAAAATTTTGTGCTTCTGTCAGGTGGGCACTGTAAATATAGCTCATTAATACTTGATAAACCAAATCTTCCTACCCTGTGATGATGTTGAAATGGTGAGTGAATGATTGAGGGTCTTGGCAACTTCTGAAACTGTATTCTAAATTTAATGCATTTAGAATATGTATTTTCTTGACAGTCTATAAATCTTATTAGATTACCCAATTTCTACAATATCTGTATAATTATGTGCATCATATGTGTTTTTGTGTCTATATTTTTCACTAGATGCTAATGATTATCAAACAGAAGTCTTATTCACTATTGAAAAACAGCAAAGTACTTGGTCCTGAAGAGGTACTTATAATGATAATGAGTGAATATATTATTGAGAGAATAAACAAATGGACTGCATCATTCATACCCCCAAATATTAAAAACTACTACTATATATTTTAGCCATATAATCACTGTAATTTATAATGGAGAGAGAATTTAGGGGACCTAGTGAGTTGAGTCAGATATAGTCATTTTACTCTTTGAGGTAAACAGCTTTCATATTGAACTCAGATTAAGTAGCATAGGCTTACTTATCTAAAACATGATGATTTCTGCCTTTTTGAAACATGGTTCCAACTACCTTACCAAATTTTATCTCTTCTCCTCAGTGTCATCAGTCATCTTTCTAAAATGTGACTCTGGCTGAATAACCTCCCTGATTTCAGCTTGACAAAAGATTCACACTCACCTTAGGGCAAGTGCATTAAAGAGCACTCATAAGAAGTCTCTGCTTAAATGTCTTATTTTCAGCTCTGACTTGGAATTCCCTCCATTGGAACTCTGTGCTTTCCTTTTAGTATACCATCTTAAATCATTCTTTGAGGCATCCTCTCTTATTCTGGTCTTAGTATATGGTATTTCATCTATCTAGGCTCTTCTCTCAATTTCTTCACCTGATTAACTTTCTTACAGTTCTCACCTTAGATTTCAAATCCTGAGATTCTGCCCTGCTCCTTCTCAACAATTACTACTTGTAGTCATTTCTGTCAAGTGCAGTTTAATATTCCTCATTGGACTCTAATAATTATCAAACAGAGGATGTACTATCAAAACCCTGGTATCAAGCTCAGTACTTAAAACTGGAAGAATACTCAATGTTGATGAGTGATTGAATAAATGTATGTATGATTGGTTGAACGAACTACATCGTCTAATGCTGGTATCTAGCGTCTTCTAGAACTCTTCCATGCAGCTTTTTCCTTGGCATGGAGGAAGGATTACCACTAGATGTGTTTACTGTAAGGACTCCATATTAGAGTTCATTTAATAGACCTTTATGCTTCTAAAAGTTTTTATAACTCAACTGAGAGAATAACTTTAAGTATATTATATAATGAAACCATTTAAATTCTTGACCTCATGAGAATTAACAAAGTTGATAAGGTTTTACAAAGATATCCCCTTCCTTAAATTTTTATTTTTATCAGGCAGTTCATCATTAACTTGACAATCTTATTTGTAGCTTATCACCATCAGTTAAGGTAGCTTACATATGGACCATTTTTCAGCCTTCTGGGATCTGGTCTTTCTCCTTTTCTGTGACACATTTTTAAAACACATGATGAAGGTATATGTAATAGAATTAAAGCAAAACATTTACAACATTTATTATTTGTCTGATAGTCCATGAATTTAATGAGGGCTCTATGAGGGTATTCATTGGAAATCATAGTGCATTCTTGTATTTATCCCTCAATAAATATTTGTAAAGCAACACTTGATTCTGAACTATTTTGTCAGCTCAACAAAAATTTTGTGAGTCTGATGAGAGAAGGGTGTGTGTTTGGAGGGAAAAACAGTTCATAGGGAACAATTCTGATGAGAATCAGGCTCATCAGGCTCATATCCAGACTCTGAGGCATTTTTGTGGAACATTTTCTTCAATGATGAAGTGCTCACACCAATTTTTGCCTACCCTGTCCCACTCAGTCAAGTAGAATAACCAATTACAATAGAGTTCCTTGGTAGCATAGACCCATGAATCTTATATAGACTCTAAAGATCCCTTTGTAGAGGGGAATTGGATGTACATAATTTCTTAGCTTAAGTATGTATTAAAGATTCATAAATAAATACACTTCTCAGGGCTGAACCTTAACTTGCAACTAATATTCTTGCAAAACAGGTAAGCACCATTTACATAGAAAAGAAGGAACTGTGTGCTGAAGGATTAGACGTTTTCTCTCAAATCATTTTTCTACAAGCCTAAATTGTTAAATTTAGTCACACAGAACACCTTTATTCTCTTTTGGAACCACTGGTATCAAGCATTTTCATATAATAATTCAGTTGTGCTTTTATTTACCTAAAATAATACAAAAGATATGTCAGCTAAAGTTGTTAAAATATGTTAAAGTGTCTGTCTTAAGTAGCTTATGTCATTTCCTCCACTTTGTTTCTATCTGTTCTATTCTGAGGTAATAAAAGTGAAAATATAAACCTTTGTTTTTAGACAAAATGAGTGCTTTGAGTGTAGAAATTCCCTTACTAAGATTATAGTGTACACAAATGGATTGTTTTTTCTATTTTTGTGGTGAGGAATGCTGGTCCTTTGTCATAATTTTTGATTTGGAATCTCAAAAAACATGTAAAAAGATAAGATGTAGCAACATACAAAAGCTGCTCAGCTGGAGTATGTAGACTTAGAAGTTGGCTCAGCACCCATGACAGAGTAATCCAATTCAGAGATAAAAAAAATAACACTGCACTGAAACAAACTTTGTGAGTTTTCATCAACCTGTTTTTTAAATTTGCATATGGGTAGAGGCTGTTAGCTCTGGGAAGGTTTTAGGCCTTAATCTAATTTTTACCTTTAATTTAGGGGAAAATTCAGGTCAATGAATGTGACAGACAATATATCTTGTCCAACCAAAGTCATGTACCTATTTAGAGACTGAACCAGAAGTAGAATACTGAGTTCTTTATTCCACATACTTATTATAATGCATTACCTTTTATAAAAACTGGCTCCTGTGTTAATGTTTATATCTATGAGAAATACATGAAGAGTACCTCAGGTGACTTTCCCAACATTACCAACTATATTAATTATCTAATTGTGAAAATGTTATCCCAAGATAGTCAAATAACAAACACATATGATTGGAAAGTTTCTGTGGTTTGGGCACATGTTGGCTGCATCCTCTGGCTCTGGAAGGCTGGTTCAGCCAGAGCTGTTGTTGTCTTCTCGGGGCTCCACTGGAAGGAGCGTCTGCTTTCAAGCTCACTCCTATGATTTCTGGCAGGATTGAGTTCCTCCCAGTCTGTGGCCTAGAGTTTTTCCTCTCTTCTTTGATGGTTTCCAGTTTCTTAATATGGCAACTTGCTTCATAAGAGCAGGTGGGAAAAAAAAAGGCCAGAAAAAGAGAGTGCAAGTAAGAGAAGAAGCACAGTTTTTTAAAAATAAAATAATTTTTTCTCTATTCATTAGCAGCAACTCAGCAGAATCAATAGGTTGAACTTTCACACCAGGTGTGATGCCAGAAACTAGGGATCACTTGATGGCTTTTTTCGATGTTACCTACTACATGGATCAAATAATTCCCTTTGTAGGGCTTCACAGTTGCATTATCATATGAGCAGACAAATAGACTGAGGGGTTGGAAACAGACAGTGATCATCTTTCAATTGATCTTATTCATATGCTTTCTTATGAATAGCTCTCTCCTTCCATGACTATGAGCTCCATGAAGCAGTGGATGAGAGTTCTCAGGGTACCCTTGGGCTGAGCCAGTTCCCCATGCCCCTTTCTCTCTTATACTTCATAAGTATAACTGTAGAATGTGCTGAGGATGTAATATTTGGAGGATGTGCGGGAGCTGGCCAAAAGAGCCCAGGCTCTGTACAGTATCCCCTCTAGAAACAAGATTTCTTCCAGTGCTTTAGCCCATTGATTCATAAACCCTAGTGAATAGGGAATATAACCTTGAGTGGGCTGCTTTTGCAAGTTCTTCCACTGTGGTGCAGTGGGATACATGTTCACAAGATTTTATCTTTTTCAAAATTTTCTGTTCTTAGGGGACAGTCTAGTGATGAATTGTAAACTCCTTTTATCCTTTTTTACTTTTAAGTAATAAACCCAATCCCTGTAATTTGTATATGAATGTTTAAATGGACACAAGTTGGTAATCAGTGAATAGTGAATCAGCTTCACAGGCATATGCCTCATCTCGTTTACCTCTGTCTCCTTCCCCGTCCCCAACACACCCTACACATTCTGTTTCTAGGACATCTTACAGTGAATGGCACAAATAGGAATATAATAGCCATTTCATGAATAAATGATTGACTTATCCTCAGAGAATATTGACTTTATATATGGATCCCTTTTGTGGTGGTGGTGGTGGGGTGTGCATATAGAAAGAAAAGCAAGAAGACACATAGGCATTTCCTTACCCATTAGAATCCCTTGGTGCCTTGTTTCTTTACATGTTACTCTATACAACGTACATTCATAAATCTAACAACACTATAAGTATGAAGTTTATTCTTAATGAACAAATAGATGCTTTGAAGTAAGGCTGGACTTTTTAAAAATCACCCAGTCTCCCACCAATCATCAGTGCAGTGATTTTGGAAGTTTACCATGTGTTTTGAGGTTCACTGCATATTTTATGTGGTCCATAATTAAATGTACAAAATGGTCCCTTATGTAAAAGAAACTTATCTAATCAGCACATTAACCCTAATACTTGAAACGACAATTAACTTTAAGTATATGTTGTAAGTGTGAAATAAATTCAAAGGATAAAGAGAAGTTAAATGGTGAAGGGAATTTTCAATGGAACTCATCAAGGAAGGCTTTACAGGGGTTTTCATATAGTTAACATAGTTCATCCATATTTTCAAGGATAGTTAGGATTTAGAAGATGGCTAATGAGATTGGGGGAAAACAGCATTTTTTTTTTTCTGAAGAAAATACTGTGAACAGGAAAGGGACTGCATAGATTAGCTTAATAAATCCTAGAACAAATTGAGAAAAAAAATAGTGCCTGAAGAAGAGACAATTATGATAAGATACTTATTTGCATTGGCTTCATTTTGAAAGGTAGAAACCATGGTCATGAAATTTTTCTTTGAAGTGAGGAAACAGCCTCTACCTCAGAGCAAAGCCTGTCCAAGGAAGGGGGTGTGACCCTTATCCTTGGAAAAACCAACAGAGCACTCCTAGGCATATACCCACACTGCTGAGTTGTTTATTTACAAATAACAGGAGAGGTCTGCTGAGCCAGGTGTCCCGACTCAGTCAGTCTAGGTTAGGACCCATAGCAACCCCTTAGCAACCACCAATCACCATGAGACAGGGAAAATACCTGGGATGCCAGCTGACTCTCTCAGTAGTTTATGGTGGTTGATAACATGTTGGGAAACCATGTAGTTCAGCATGTACTCCCCTTGTGGCTTAAACCAATCAGTTCAAACAAATCCCCCTCTTGTAGTAACCAATCACCCTTACCCAACTTGTTCCTGCCAGGGAATGTGCTGATCATGTTTTAGAGTTGTTTTATGATTTTCCTGCGGTGTGTGATGATTTGCTAAGAGATGCTATGATTTATGTGAAGTTCCTGCCTTCCCCAAAGAGTGTATAAAACTGCTCCAAACCCTGGGCCTCTCAGAGTCACCAGTTGCTGTGACAATAAACACCTCTTTGCTGCTTACATTGATCTTGGTCTCTGGTGGTCTTTTGGGGGTCCCGAACTCGAGCATAACAGAAGATCCTGAACTCTGGTCTTTCTCTAAGATGTGGGACCAACCCAAGGTAAATTTTGGAAGAAGTAACTATATCCCTGTTAGGTTGTTGGTGGTAACTTAATGGCAACCTAGAACAAAAGCAGCCCTCGCCCGAAAAGAACATCAATCAGATGCCATTGGAAATGCCTGTCAATCAGCCAGATCCCCTGACTAACACCTGCCAATCAGCAGGACCCCCTGGAGTTCAGCCAACTCCCCTGTCCAACTCCAAGGGGGCAAGGGACCCTAGAAACACCTTTTCCTGTCCCAAGCCCTTCCCTTCCTGCTGTAAGCCCCATAAAAGTCCAGTCCGGTCGAGCTTCCACGCTGTTTCTCCTCAGACCCTTCCCCTGTCCCCTCTGTGGGTCTGATGAGTTCTGTCCGGGAGTGATATCTCAATAAAGCCTGTTCAGCGGCCCTTTTAAATCTGCCTCCTTTGGTCACTGCCTGCCCTGCCTGATCTGACAATCCCCAGTAGGTTTCTAAGTAGACTGCATTAATTCTCTTTGTGTCACCTCAAACTCAATTTTTTTCAACATTCATTTTCTTCTTCCTTATCTGATTCCTCAGATTTGACCAGTCTCAGTTGTTTGAGAAAGCAGACAAAACAAATTCAGATTGATGTGTGAATTGCGGATGGCCCTGAGGCCTTCTGTTATGGTTTTGAGATGAGGTGTTCCCAAAAAGTTCATATGTAAGACAATACAAGAGTTTGAGGTAAATGATTGGCTTGTAAGAGCTTTAACCTAATCAATGCATTTATCCACTGATAGGGATTATCTGAGGTATAATTGCAGGCAGGTGGGGAGTGGCTGAGGACATAGGTCACAGGGGGTTTATTTTTTTGTCCCTGATGAGCAGAGCTTTCTCTGCTTCCTGACTGACACATCCTGAGTTGCTTTTCACTGTCACATTTGCCACCATGACATTCTGCCTCCAGCACAGGCAAGCATATAAAGCAGGGATTACTTAAGAAAGGGTAACATCGACTTCTCCAGGGAGGGAGAAGGGGACTATAGCTGCCATCCTGGTATCTCAAGAAGTGAGGTGTTCTGCCCTTTTTATATGTCCTAGGCTTCCTTTGTTCTCCTGAGTCTGCCCCCTTCTCTCTCTCCTGGAATGCTTAGATCCCACTTTGGATCCCAGTCCAAAAGGTGGGAAACTGATGGGCTAAGGAGGATTGGCAGGATGGAGCAGCCAAGGACACATTAATTAACAACTTTATAGCTCCCTTTAGGGAGGGGCAACTTCTGCACAAGTAACCTTAGCAACAGGTAAGAGCAGGCCAGATTCTTGATAAGGGTGAAGGTAGGGCTCTAAAGGAATTAACATTTCAATCCCTCAGGGGACAGTCTCCAACTTCCTGGACTCACTCAAAATTGGCCTCCTGGATCTGACCAGACTCAATTCACCTATCTATACTGACTGCCTGTCTAATTCTGGCTTCATAAGTTTGTTCTTTTCAAGTCTCTCTTGATCAAAGAGCTGATAAAGCTGACTAAAACACTCTGCTTATATTTTAAAATACTCCAGGTAAAGGTTAATAGCATCCATTATTTTGGGAAAAATGAAAGCTTACCCAGTTTTTCAGTTTCAGGAGGGAGGCCAATCTGTATGCACCCACCTCTTTTAGATATTTAGTTTCTTCAAAGGGATCCCCTGGCTGAGTTCTGCCCTGTCCATTCATCCCTTTGCCTCTTTTCAGTTTAAACCAATCATGTTTTCTTCAGTGAATCTTTTAAGGATTCTATCCTGACCCTCAGAAAGGACTGGGCTTGTTTGCTTTTTAACATTCAGAGGTTCAATGTGTTCGATGTTTATATGAGTTTGCTAGGGAGGCTCTAATAAAATACTGCAGACTGGGTGGCTTAAGCAAAGAAATGATTTTTTTTTTTTTTTAACTGTTGTAGAGGCTGAAATGCTAAGATGAAGGGGCCAGAAGTTTAGATTCTTCTGTGATCTCTTTCCTTGGTGGGCAGATGGCTGCCTTCTTGCTATATCCTTACATAGATGGACTTTTCTCTGTGCATGTGAGAAACTGAAGTGACTTCATTTTTGAGAAACCAGCCTCTACCTCAGAGCAAAGCCTGTCCAAAGGGGGGAGAGAGGGGAATGACCCTTGTCCTTGGAAAACTAGTTCCTAGGCACATAGATACCCTGCTGAGCCATTTGTCCATAAATAACTGGAAAGGCCTGCAGAGCCTGATATCCCTAACTACAGTGACCAGGTGTCCTTGACTCAGCAATGCAAGTTCCTGGAAATACCAAAGAATGCTTGAGACCTAATTTTGGACCATAGCAACAACCAATCAGAGTGAGACAGGAAAAATACCTGAAATGCCAGGTGACCCTCCCAGTAGTTATGGTGAATGATTAGGCAACCCTGCAGTTTAGCATATATACTCTTGCAATCCCTAAACCAATCAGTTCAAATGTATCTACCACTTGAACTAATCCATCACGCTTACCCAGACTTGTTCCTGCCAAGAAATGTTCTAATCAATGTTAAGAGTCGTTGTTTGATTTTCCCCTGGTATGAAATGATTTTCTGTGTGATGTTGTGATGCATAGAGTATCCCCCCAAAGCCTATAAATCCTCACTGAACTAAGGGTCAGGATCACTCCTCGGACCGCTGCATCAGAAACAGTTGGGGTCCAGATTCGAACTTGCAATAAAGACTCTTGTGTGATTGCATCGGATTCGGCTCCTGGAGGTCTATTGGGGTCCCAGGAATCTGGCATTACACATGCACATCCCTGGTACCTCCTCCCCCTCTAAGGACATTCATCACATTGAATTATCATGCTATGACATCATTTAAATTTTGCTTTTTAAAGGCCTTCTTTCCAAATATAGCCACATTGAGAGATAGAGCTTAAACATATGAATGCATGCGGATACTATTCACTTCATAACAGATATAACTTTTACTAGATAAGTGCTCAAGAAATAGCTATAAAGTTACACTGTATAGTATCCTAGAGAAATAGTTAAGTCTCAAATTATGTCTCATTTTATTTGGGTCTTTCCAGGAACTTGCATTGCTGAGTCAAGGACACCTGGTCACTGTAGTTAGGGATATCTGGATCCGCAGGCCTTTCCAGTTATTTACTGGACAAATGACTCAGCAGGGTAGCTATGTGCCTAGGAACTGGTTTTCCAAGGACAAGGGTCATCCCCCACCCCTTGAAACAGAAGTGTAAATACATATTGTGATGGGTAACTTTATGTATCAATTTGGCTGGGCCACCTTGCTCATAGATACTTGGTCAAATATGATTCTGTGTTTCTGGGGCAGGTGCTTTGTGGATGAGATTAACATTAAAACTGATGGAAGCAAATTGCCTTCCATAAGGTAGGTGTGTTTTATTCAATTGCCGTCCTAATAGAGAAAGACTAACTGCCTCCAGGCAAGAACTACTTCTGCCAGCTGATGGCATTCAAACTTGAATTGTGATATCCTTTTTTTCCCAACAGGTCCACCCTAGAAATTTCACACTTGCAACCTTCATAATTGTGTAAGCCTATTCCTTAAAATTAACCTCTCTCCTTTTTACTCTCACTCTGTCTATCTCTCCCCCTCTCCTTCCCTCCCCCTCACACACATGCATGTGCACACACATCTTGTTGGTTCTGTTTCTCTCTTTCTCTAGAGATGTCTGACTAACACACAAGATAAACTTCAATAATAGAATGTACCCTGTTACTTCAGTCACCTGCATTCCCCTCCATGGGCTTCTCCTGTTTAGACTGTGTCTCCTTTGGGAAGTAGGGGCAGATGCAAAGTGCTAGAATCTCAGATTAATCGAATTCTGTTCAAACTCCTAAACAGAGTCAGCCCCTGTAGTCTGGTTTTCAAACTATGTGGTTTGATTTTATGGTCAGCAATTCATAACTTTGAAAGAATTAGAATAAGTAGACAAACTTCTTTCTGATCTTAATTGATCTGGCTATAGTGCAGGGACTTCTCCAAGTGTGATTCTGATGGGAACTTTGCATGTGGATATGATACAGCACCACTGGGAGGCACTGTGTATATTACAGAGTGCAGCAGAGGTCAAAGGCCAGATCTGGGCTGAGTACAATTTTATTTGAAAGTGGCATGAGACTCAATTTCTCCAGAGAACATTTTTGGTAACTCACTAGTTTATAGTCTTTTTCTAGTTAGCTTCTTAACCTTTCCTGAAGAGGATCAACGATAAGCATTATTAACTCCTTAGTGGCATCTAGGGACAATGAAATGCAAAGAGGAAAGTGACCTGCCATATATCACGATTCAGCTTTGAAAAGAATTCCATTGCACTAAGTACTCTCAGAAGCCACAGCTGAGGTCTGAAACTTCAGTCATCCCAGAAAATAATATGGTCCCTGCTTTGTCCTATGGGAAACACCGCTATGATCTGTTTAATATAAAAAAAGAGAGAGAACTTCTGAATGACAAAATAATTAACTTTTTCATTCCTGAAATGGCAAAGTCGACCAGTATAAGACTGTGTTGACTTGAAATGAAATAAAAAAGGGAGCTTTGTCAGTTCACATTATTGTGTTACTTATTCCCCTATGCTATTTGCATATAGTACTACAGACTCCATGGAAGCTGAAAAAATGATTATTTTTCCTAGCTAGAGAGTATAGGGAGCAAGGTACAAGAAACGATATTTTTTTTTTCTCTTCTGAAGGAAATGTATGGTTAATGTCTATCAAGAAGTTTTCTTTTATAAAACCTCACAAAATCCTGATTAACATTTTGCATGTTAGTTTTTTTAGTTTTCACCATCTTCTCTAGTATAATTGCCTTAAAGACAAATTGAAAATAGTTTTTTTTTTTTTTTTTTGTATCCTAGAATCCTTGCTCTAGAGACCTTCCTGCCAAATACTCGTTTTACTTTAGGAGAAAACAGATTCATGAATCTTAAATGACTTGCCACTTATCACACAGCTGTTTCTATTTTATTTTGTGTATGTCTGTATGTGTGACTGATAAGGCTGTCTTCTTTTCATTCCCAGCATACTAGTTTCCAAATACAAAAGCAAGATAATTTTTTGCTGCCATGAGTACTACTTTCACTTAAACGTTGCCAATCACAACTCTAATAAATTAAGTAAAAAATCATGGGTAGGGCCTAAGGTGGAGGTGACTACTGTTCTAACTGAACTCATGGGTACAACCGAATCTGAGCCAATGGTTGGGATGGGTATTAAGGGATATGAAGACTGGAGGATGCTTTTTTTTTTTTTTTAATAGTATTCTCCCATTTGAAGGGAGAAAATGGTCCCCAAGTCTCTATCCGTCTTCTCACACTACTGCATATTGGATGATAGCAAGGATTTTGGAGTCAAACAGACCTGAGGTTCAATTCTTGCTCTTTAGTTTTCATTTTTTGTGACCTTGATAAAGTAAATTAGCTTTTGATATAATAATTCCTACTGTATAGAAGTTAAATCATATAATGTCACTAAGTATTTCTGAAGATAGATTCTATTATTTTATGATTTTCATTTGTATAGTTATTATGTTATTGATTTTTCTCCTTTGATTTACTTTTATGTAGTTTTTCATTTTCTTTTTTTTGTTTTGCTTTTGTAAAATCAACCATGTCAACTAGCAAAGGGAACTGTCATAGTAAATAAAAAAGCCAGGGAGTGGGGTACACATCAGGGAAAATGGGGAGGGGGTCAAAAATCTGTTATAGTAAAAACAAACGATCTCTTTACTTTATCCAGAGGAATAAAAATGATAGCACCAAAAATAATGACAGCTGCTATTTACTAGTATGTAAAATATTCACTATTAAGCATTTCCATACGGTAGCTCATTTAATTCTCCTTATAAATACCATAAAATTATTGTTATTATTCCAACATTTTGACTAGGGAATCGTGACTCAGATAGTAAGGTAATGTATCAGTTCATTTTCTATTGTTACAACAAAGTATCTAATACTGGGTAATATTTAAAGAAAAGAGGTTTATTTGACTCACAATTCAGGGAGTTGGAAAGTCCAAGTAGCATGGCACCAGTGTCCTGCCAGGGGCCCCTGGATGCATCACAAAATGTTGGAGAAGTGGAAACAGAACTGGACATGGGCAAAAGGGCCAAGAGTATGGGCTGGTCTGGCTTTATAATAACCCACTATTAGGAGAATTAATTCATTCCACAAAACTAGCATTAGTCTCTTTTGAGGGTAGTGCCCCTGTGACCTAACTGTCTTCCATGAGGCCACACCTTTCTAAGGTTCCATCACTTCAACACTGCCACATATGGACAAAGATGCCAGCATATGAAACCTTGAGGGACACACTCAAATCACCGCAGACAACCTGAGCAAGGTAAATTAGTGAGTTGTGGAGTTTGGATTCAAAACTCAAGCGGGTCTTATTTTAGGGCTTTAAATGTTTCAAAATATTATCCTACAATGTTCTAGAAGAGAAAGATGAGATTGGAAGTTTATAAAACTTAATTCATGACATGCTCAGTTTCATGAAAACCACAACTTCCTATGGGTATTTGCCATACAACTTCCACTGTTGTTTTACTGAAAAACCCAGGAAAGTTTTGATATAACTCACGTGGAAAAATGAAAATTTTTAGTAAGTGATGTAGGGCCACAATAAAATAATTTCTATTCTAGTTTTTTTTATGGAAAAAGAAAATCCTTATGACCCTAGAAGAGAGAATTTCTTAAGTAAATACAAAAAAAAAAATGCCCCCAAAGAAAACGATGAATGAATTTAATTCATTCAATTACAGTTAAAATTATTATTATATGACAAGCTACCATAAATTAAATAAAAACAAAAGACCTAGAAGAAGGTTTCTCTAACACATAAATAACCAGCAAAGTTTTATTTGGTGAACACAAAAATTCCTATAAATTAATAAGAAATAAACTAAAAATAACCCCCAAAACAGACAAAAGTTTTTCCAGGCTGAGCATCTTTAATCCAAAAATCCAAAATCTAAAACATTTCAGAATATGAAACTTTTGAATGCCAAAATAATGCCACAAGTGAAAAGTTCTATATCTGACCCCAAGTGACAGTTTGCAAAAAAACCCACAAATGCACTAAAAATATACAAAATTATCTATAGATTATATGAATAAAATCTACACAAAGCATAATTGAATTTTGATTTTTAGACTTGAGTCCCATCTTCAATATATTTCATGTTGCATATGCAAATACTGCAAAATCTGAAGAAACATGAATTCTGAAACACTTCTAGTCTCAGGCATTTTGGATAAGGCTCATTCAACCTGTATATCATTTTGAATAATTTTTGGGGACTAAGACCACAAAGAACTCAAAAAACTTAATATCCCCCCTCCCCCCCCAAAAAAACCCCAAAACAAAGCCAAATAACCCAATCAATAAATGAGCGAAAGAACTGAACAGACATTTCGCAGAAGAAGAAATAGGATTGGTCAACAAATATGTAAAAAAATGTTCACCATCTCTAGCACTTAGAGAAATGCAAATTAAAACTACACTGAAAGTTAACCTCACTCTACAATGGCAATTATCAAGAATACAAGTAACAATAAATGTTGGCAAGGACGTGGGGAAAAAGTTACAATCATAATTTGCTGGTGGGATGGCAAATTGGTGGTATCATTCTAGAAAGCAGTATTTCCAACAGGTCCACCCTAGAAATTCCTCAGAAAACTTGGAATGAAACCACCATTTGACTCAGTCATTTCACTCCTTGGTTTATACCCAAAGGAGTTAACATCAGCATACTACAGTGACACAGCCACATAAATGTTTATGGCAACTCCATAAATAACTAAACTATGGAACCAGCCTAGGTGAAATTCAACAGACCAATGGATAAAGAAAATATGGTATATGTACACAATAGAATAATATTCAGCCATAAAGAGAATTGAAATTATGGCATTTTTTGCTAAATGGATGAATCTGAAGACTATCATGCTAAGTGAAATAAGCCAATCTCAAAAAAACAAAAGGCTAAATGTTCTCTCTGATATATTGATGCTAACTCACAATAAGGGGGTGGGTAGGGAAGAATAGAAGTAGTTTGGATTAGACAAAGGGGAATGAAGAGAAGGAAGAGGAATGGGAATAGGAAACATAGTAGAATGAATCAGACATTACTTGCCTCTTTGCATTTATGAATACATGACCAATGTAATTCCACATTGTGAACAACCAAAAGAATGGGAAGTTATACTCCATATGTGTATAATATGTCAAAATACACTGTCATGTATAACTAATAAGAACAAAAAGATTAATTTTGGGGTCATATATGTGTATAACAAGGTCATCACCAACTAGTTCAAAGGCTGGTTAGCAATTCTATTATTAGTGGTCCATGGTCTTTTTAAACTGTTGATCTGTCATCATCTGTATGTGGCTTTCAAGATGGCCAGCTATGGTTCAGGCACTGTATATACATTTAAACTCATATGAAAGCAATGGAAGAAGATATGGGCAAGCTCCTTTACATAATGGAAGTTTGTTAGACGTCACCACATTTCTAATTATTTTTCATTGGCTAGAATCTTGATGTAGGACCACAATTAATTTCTTTAGAGACCTAGAAATAAAGACTTTTTAAAAAACTTTTTTAATTTTTCACATTAGTAATTAATTGTACACATTAATGACATACAGTATGATATTTCAACACGTGTAATTGCATAATAACCAAACCCAAGTACTGAGCATATCTATCACCTCAAACATCTATCATTTCCACATAGTAAGAACATTCAAAAGCCTCTCTTCTGGCTATTTTGAGATAGTTGGGTTGTCTAACTACAAAGAGAGAGACTTATATTCCTGGAGAAGGCTGCTATTACTGTCTCTAGCAGGCTTTGCTAAAGACACAATCAAGAATTCCACCAAAGGGGAAATAGAAAAGGCTAATAATATTTTAAAAGATATTTGACCTCTTCAAAAATAAGGAATTGTAAATAAAACAACAGTGACATTTCATTTTATATGCATTAGATTGGTAACTATGTAAAAGCATGAAATATTCATATAGAAGATGTAGAGCAAATAGTCTTATAACACTGCTTTTGGATGTGTGTAAATTGGCAAAAAACAACCTGGCAATATTTGTAATAGCTAAAGATGTACAGGTCCTTCAACCAAGCATTTCTATTTTTAAGTGTATTCCCTAACACATGGCATATGCTTAAGAAAATGTACTTAGGAAGGCCAGTGCAAAACACAATATATGTATGTAAAAGAGTAAATAGAAGCTAAGTAGAAATAATTAAAAACAATCTAAAATTTATTATCAGGACAAGGAGAAAATCATTGTGTTATATTTACAAATGGCAGTGTGTACATGTCATACTGGAAATAAATTAGACTTAAGTATATTAATGAATCTATCTCCCCAACAATGCTGGATGGAATAGGCAGTTGTAAAAGGATACACATATTATGTCACATAATAATTAGGTTTAAAAGACACAAAATACTAGCCATTGTAAGTGTGTTTATGTGTACATATGCATATTGTGTGTGTGTATATATACAATCACATACACACATACATACACATATACACACATATATACACACATAAAGCAACAAAAATATTTTAAAATGCATATGAATGATAAATACCAGATTCAAATTAGTGCTTGCCAGTACCAGAGTGAGATAGGAATGGGATGCTGTGAGAGAACCTAGAGACCTAACTTGTATTTGTAATGTTTTTCTTTTCAAGCTGACTAATGGGTAGGTGTTTTAGTTAGCTTTTTTTCGCGGCTGTGACTAAAGGTCCTGACCAGAACAATTTTAAAGGAAGAAAGGTTTATTTAGGGGATCACGGTTTCAGAAATTTTAGTCCATAGAGGGTCGGCTCCATTCCCAGGGGCTCCAGGTAAGGCAGAACATCATGGCAGAAGAATATGGCAGAGAGAACCAGCCAGCATGGTGATCAAGAAGCAGAGAGTTTCCACTTGCCAGATACAAATATATTAGCTACTCCACTAATTGCCAGGGACTCTCCTATTATTTAGAATGTAAGAGATTAGTCAAGAGGTGACTTTAAGGAGATACAAATATCAAGTTATCTTTTCCTATTTGAGGGCCAGATCTGGTTCTGCTGATCTTTAAAGTACTTAGCAAAGTCGTGATTATTCTAGTAACCATAATAACCATTTAATAGAGTTTTCCAACACATGAGTTTTTTCAAGGCAATATCTAATAGTTAACTTGGCTGCCACACCTGGTATCTGCACTCCCTTCTTGGGGGCTGAGGGTAGTTGTCAATGTATGGGTTTTTGTTTGGTTGTCACATGGAGGGGGGAACAATATTGTCATATAGTGGATAAGACCAGGGAAGTTCTACGTTCAGTTCTAGTGGGGTGTCGGTGTTGATGAGCATACTGAAAGAACTAACTTTATTCTCATACAAGAAGTGTGTGCATTTGTGCATATGTATGTGTGAATGAAACCTTAGAATTTTATTTTTATTTTTAATTTTTTTAAAAGTTTCATTGTTTTATTTATTTATTTAATTTTATGCCATTCTGGAGATTGAACCCAGGGCCTTAGGCATTGCTAAGTGCTCTGCCACAGAACTGCAGCCTCAGTCCTACCTTAGAATTTTATGTCCTGTCAGAATGGCAGGTATATAAAGGAATACTCCATAAACTCAAGGAAAATATTTATTTCTTTCTATGTTAGAAATGTGTAAGACTAAATTTTTTAGGTGGCATTCACATAGGTTTTATTCACTGTACCATCTTGTTTTATCCTTGTCAACTTAAGTTTCTATAGAATTAGTTTTCAAATACTTCTTTCTGTTCAGAACAGAAGATCAAAACAATGGGAAAAACATTGAGCAAGAATATCTGTATAAACCACGTATTTATTGAAACTTGGTAGATCTACTGCCATTCTAGTTTTTATGTAACTAATGATCTTTTGGTATTAACATTTAAACCAAGCACCCAAAACCACTGTTTGGAATAAGTATGCAGTGTTTAATTTGGAAACTTTAGCTCCTAAGTGTTGCTTGGAAGTGAGATCTGCATTGTCAAAGAGTCTATTATTGATGTCAGAGAACTTTACATCTGCAGTTGGAGCAATTTACATTCATTGTGGCTGCTACCAGAAAGGCTGATTCTTAAATTATTTATGCAAAGAAACAAATTGTTCTGTTCTTTATCTGAAATTATGCCAATTGCACATTTAACAAAGATAAACTTTTGACTGAAAAAATCAGCCTCTTTCTCAAGCTTATATTTGTTATCTTGTCACTAACTGTTCACACTGATGAAGATTAATCATGATCACATAGCATTAGGCTTTGCCCAGAGTCTTCAAAGGGTAATAACTAGAAGCTATAATGGCAGATTCCTCTAGCAAAAACTAACAGGTTTTTACTTTAGTCGGCAGCCTATTAATGCTTCTTGAAGTTATACTGCTGAATAAACAAATTTTGGGCATTATTATTTTTGCTCAGCAGAATGTATTCTTAGTAAAAACAAAAAAAAATTGGCCATTTTTAAAAGACTGTCTTCCAAAATCTGTTTGCTATAAAACTAATGAACTTCACGTGCCAAAGAAAACTCAGACATATCAGAGTTAGGATTTAGTTTACTAAGGAAATTGGTAAAAACATAGCTGAAGTGGTTTGTAAGAAATATAAAATTTATAAAATTGGAATTAGTTTGGCATTAATCATTAAATCCAAAGCAAACCAACACATGGGGCATTCAAATTTGCTAGTTATTTGTGCTCAGTGTTTTTTACATACACTTTTTTATTGTTAGCAAACTTCTGTATAGTACACATGATTGTCCAGACTCAGGCAGGAGAAATGGCTCAGTCAATATCAATAATTAGTTGATCACAGAGCAGAGCTGAACTTCAGAAGTTTTATACTTATATGATGGGCATCTGTGCTTACTTAACTTGAGAATCTGTCATTTTCAAAGTTTCCAATGGTACCGCAAGAACAACAATATTTTCTCTTGCATTTCTTGGAGTCATGAAGACTAATTGGTCCAAATAGGTCTTTTCTTTGATTACGCAAACTGGATGTGGTTACCTCTTTGTATAAACTGCATGACCTCTCAACAATATAACTTTTCTTAAGCTTATACCAGGAAGCATAATTCTTTGGTGACAAAATAAGCCATAGTTAATTTTTGGGGGGTATAATCAAATAAGTCTAATTGCATTTTTTCTTTTGTACTCTTGGTCTATATACATTTTCTTCCTGTGCCAGTAGCAAACTGCTTCTATGTCAGTGGCTTTAGAGTACATTTAAAAGCTGGCTACTTCTTTATTTTATTATCTTTTTCCTCCTTGAATATTTTTGGCCATTTTGGGTAAATTTATTCATCTATATTAAATTGCTGTTTTTCTACTTGTTATGGTTTCAAACTGAATGTTCCACAAAGACTTATGTATTGAAGACTTGGTCCTCAAAGCTTCAATGTTCAGAAATGGGGCTTTTAGGAAATGATTGGATCATGAGCACTCTAAACTCACCTGAAGATTAATCCATAATGAGTGGATTTATAACTTGAATGAACTTTTGGGGATTGGTTGAAAGGAGTATGAGGTGGAGCCTTTTTGAAGGGAGGGAGCCATTGGGATGTGACCACAGGGACTATATTTTGTTCTTAATCTCTTTTTCTCATTTGCTCTCTGTTTTCTGGTAGTCATCAGATGAGCAACTTTCCTCTACCAAACCCTTCTGCCATGATGTTCTGTCTCCTCTCAGGCCCTGATCAATGGAACTGGTTAACTATAGACTGAAACTGTGAGCCAAATTAAATTTTTCCTCCTTACAGTAGTTTTTCTCAGAAATTTTGTCATAGTGAGGAAAAACTAACATATACTTCTTGTTTAAAAACAAACAAATGAATATTCTTTGGGTTTTTAAAGTGAAGTTACATTAAACTAATATTAATTTGTAGATAATTTATTTTTTTTATTATAGGCCTTCTCAGCCAAGAATTTGATGTTTCTGATTATTTGATATTATATTTTATTCTTAATAAGACTATATGAATTTTTTGCTTTTGAAAGTTGAATATTAATATCAGTTACATTTTTAATGTTTACTTCTATTAGGAAAAAATGACATGTATATACTGGAATCTTTAACCTCTTAGGCAGCTTTACATGACTTATAGGACTATATGAGAAGAGGTACTCAAGAAGCAGACATAGGCTTTGCGATATGATGAATGAAATTGGTTTTATTTCAATAAGGAGACTTTGATCAGTATGTTGCATGATTTCAAGAGGAAAAAGAAACTGAAGATTGAGAAAATTAGAATGATTGTACAACCAGAGTATAGTTTCCATAATGTATCCAATTGTATGGTCCAAGGAGTTAATTGTTTATTTAAAAAGTCTACAGAATTATTAAAGTAGACTATACAGAAATTTGCAGCTATAAAGTGACAGTATAAAACAGAGGGTTTTCTTTTCTAGATATTTTTGGACAAAATGGAGAGATGAGATTGAAGGTAGGAATAAGATGGAGGAATAAGTTGGAGCAAATGCCATAATTTCATTTCTTTATGGCTGAGTAGAACTCCTTTGTGTGTATATACCATTTTCTTAATCCATTCCTCTATTGATAGGCATCTGGACTTGTTCCATAACTTGGATGTTGTAAATTGTGCAGCTGTAAACATTGATGTGGCTGTATCATTACCGTATGCTGATTTAGTTCTTTTGAATAAAGCTGGGTCATGATGGTTCTACTCCTAGTTTTTTTGAGAAATCTCCATTCTGCTTCCCAGAGTGGTTGTACTAATTTGCAGTTCCACCAACAATGTATGAATGTACCTTTCCCCCCAATATCCTTGCCAGCATTTAGTATTATTTATGTTCTTGATAATTGTCATTCTAACAAGAATGAGATGAAATCTTAGTGTAGCTTTGATTTGCATTTCCCTGATTGCTAGAGATATTGAACATTTTCCTCCACATATTTGTTGGCCATTTGTGTTTCTTCTTTTGAGAAATGTTTGTTTAGTTCTTTTGCCCATTTATTAATTTGGTTATTTGGTTTTTTTGGTTGGTAAGTGTTTTGAGTTCTTTATATATTCTGGATATTCATCTTCTGTCAGAGGAGTAGGTGGAAGGGATTTTCTCCCATTCTCTAGGCTCTCTCTTTACACCTTTTAATTTTATTCCATCCCATTAGTGATTTTTGGTTTTATTTCTTTAGCTTCAGGGCTCTTATTAAGGAAGTTGATGCCTGCACCAATGAGCTGGAGTGTTGACCCTAGTTTTCTTTTCTTTTTTTTTTTTCTAGTGTAATTCCTAAATTTTCTATCTACTTTGATTTGAATTTTGTGCGGCATGAAAGATGAGGATCTAGTTTTATTCTTCTACATCTAATTTGACCAGCACATTTTGTTAAAAAAAAAGCTACATATTCCATCACATTTATTTTGGCTCCTTTACCCAGTATTAGATGGCTATAAGTATGTGGGTTTGTCTCTGTATTCTATACCATTGGTCTTCATGTCTATATTGATGTAAAAAATCATACTGTTTTTGTTACTATAGCTTGGTAGTATAATTTGAGATTAGGTATTGTTGTGCTTTCAGCATTTGAGTTAAGTTTGAAATTAGGTTCTTACAACTGAAAAATGTGTTAGTCATATGTATGTGACTCTTACTTTATTTCATGAGTTACAGATTGCCAAACAATCCTTTGACTACAGTCTAAATATTTACTAAGTGATTTAAATATAGAGCATGCTTTCACCTCAATGTTAGCCTGTCATCTAAATGTAAATGGGGCTTACCATGTCCCACCCAGTGTTCTAGTTCTTTGATGTGCACTATTCATTTAAATTCCACAGTAATACTCTGAAGCAGATAATAATCCCCTCCTTATTTTGATAGATGGAAAAGCTGAAACAGAGAAGTTAAGTAACATGTCTTAGATTACAAATCTAATAAGCAGAACTAGTATCTAAACTGCTGAAGTCTGGCTCCAGCTAATGTGCTTTTACCAAATATATTTACTGCCTCATTTTCACTCTTAAAATATTTATAAATAACAAAAAGAAAATCATGCATGGTAAAATGAAATAAATATGCATGGAATTTTATTAAAAAATGGAATTTTTTTCTAAATACAACTAGTTGTAATACACAAATATCTCTTCAGTTCATTTAAAAACTTTTTTAATGGAAAACATTTTGATTTATAATGGTCAACTTCTTAGAATGTAGAACATACTTTATGTATATAAGTTTTATATGTAAACATAAATTTGGTATATAAATCTTAGGTTTATATACCACAAACTGAATAGAACATTGTATCCAACAATGCATGAGCTCCAAGTAGATTGTTCCTATATTTCAATTTTTCTTTCTATAATGTTCCCTCTTTGTGGTGTTCCTACCCTGTGGGAAGATTTATGTCCTAGCACTATTGAACTCATGAGTGGTTATTTAACTTGCTTTAGTCAAGGAAATAGGGGTTAAAATGACTTTTGTCTGTCGCAGGTAAGCTGCAAGGGTCTATAGTTGATTGCATTGTTTTGCTTTACTCTGCCAAAGATTATCAATATTTCAGCTAAAGACCTCCATCCTTGAAAGAAAACAGCATGCAGCTGGGTCTTAGCAACCCTTGACACATAGATAGCTTGAATGAAAATTAATCTTTGTTGTCTTAACTCACTGAGATTTTGTCACTTGTTATCTAGCATATCTTAGGCAATTCTGCTAATAAAGAGTATAATTTGTTGATGTTATTGTTATGGTTTTGTATTAAAATTACTTTTTTTGCTATTATGAAAATATTTTTGGATATGACTCTTCAGAGACCCATTTTATGACTACATTTGACATTTTGCTTAGACAATTAAATGGGTTTTAAATTCACAACCTGTACCCTCAAGATGATAAAACTTATTGAAGAGACATTTTTATTTTAATTATCATTTCTAGCATCTTGTATTCTTTATTTTCCAAAGAGACTTCAGATCGATGATATCATTTCTAAATTTGTTTCTGGAATGAGATAAAATCCACAATTGATAACGTAATCTATAAAAATATACATGCATGTACATGTATTGTTTTACTTTTTATCTCAATAATATGATTTGTCTTACTTTACTCTCAGCAGCAAATATTTTTTTGTTGAATGAATAAAGAGCCAGTGTGCTTAGGCATGAACTTTAGAGATTCTCTAGGTAATTAATAAATATTTGATGAGCAGTTTTTTTTTTTTTTTTTTTTTTGGCAAGGTTTGAACAAACAATTCTTTGAGTGAATAATGAACAACTTTGAGCAACTACCAAGAGATTCCATTATGGGAAGCCATTTGATGGTAAGACATTCTCAATTTCAAATGATTACTCTTATAATTCCATCTTGAAGCTCAAATCTCAAACTATGTTGTTTTATCTGACTTATGTTTATATTGATTGCCAGTTCACATATGCCTCTCTTGACATACCTGAGTGCCTACTAATTGCCTAGTAGGCACTTTGGTTATTTAACTTGCTTCAGTCAAGGAAATAGGGGTCAAATTGACTTGTGTCTATCACAGGTAAGCTGCAAGGGTCTATAGATGATTGCCATGTTTTACTTTACTCTGCCAAAGATTATCAATATTTCAGCTAAGACAGCACTTTGCCTGTCTTTTTGAGGTGCTTACTAATATGAACATCTCAAAAGAATTGTGAATTTACTAAAGAGATTGCATTATTAAATGCAAGTCTCTAATGTTGGTGAAAAAGAGCCCTCTTATTTGGTTGTGTATTGAAAACAATGATCAAGTTATTATTTTCGTAAGTTAAAAACTATAGATAGATAGCAAACTGGGTAGGTAGGTAGTTGGATGATAGGTAGATAGACAGGCAAATAGATACACAGAAAGATGGTTATGTGATAATGGTATTTATTTCAGATGGATGTGTTTTGCCTTGTAAATGTTTTCAATAAGGACCATCAGATTATAGCTAATTAGTATAAATTGGCTAATTGATTTATACTTTATGTAAGATATGGATGAAAATTTGTGAATGAATACTCAGAAAACAACTTTAAATCAGAGAAACAGTTTTACTTATGATATCTTATTTTTTACTAATGTAGGCTTTAATTATTTTGTCTAGTATTCTTATTAATACTTATGGAAGTAAATAACATTTTTATTCTGTAAGGAATTTCTTTTAGTTTTGGACAATTATACAATGACAGAGCTAGAATGGTTGGTGATTATTTGGCTCACTTCCCTTTTTTCAGCAGTTAGAAAACAGATGTACTGAATGACTTGTCCAATATCTCATCACTAATTAGGGGCAGACTCAGGAGGCCTGATTCTTCTCTGCTCTTAACTTATGTCCCTGTATAAATGGGGCAATTAATAAATAATGAATTTGGAGGAAAGTAGAACAGAGTGGGAAACCAACAGGGGAAATTTGTTGTTTCATTTGATTTTCAATGAGATAAGCAACTTGGTAGATGGACATGAGACATTTTCTTATATGGAATGTCATGTGTGAGGGACAGAATGGACAGAGTCAGAACACACATATAGTTTCTTTGCTTTTAAGAAAACAAAGGTGACTGAGAGAACACATAAACTGACTGATTACTGTAAATTCTGTGTTTCCAGCTGCCTTAATTAAAATACCAAGACATATACTGGTTGGAAAGAAGAAATTCAGGGTAGTTTGTCAGATCTAATAAGAAACAGACAATTTTCTTTTTATCTCTAGACCCATAAAGTATATCATACTTCTAAAGTCAGGCTACCCAAAACATAGAAATTCTTGAATTTAGAAAGAATGTAGATATATAGCAGAATGCTATTTTCCTTATCTGTCCACTTGACTCAATGACCCTATCTAGACAGTTATAAATTGGTTTGTTTCCTATCTTCTAACATTGGAATACAAAATACACACTTTATATACTTTCCAGAGCCTTTGGGAAGTCAGGATGAGCTCATGTCTGAAGTGGTTATGAAAAAGGTAAAAACCCATGTAGAGTTTAAGTCAAGTGTTTTGTTAAATTTGGAGTAGTTTATTGCATCTATAAGACCTCTGTGTGGCTCTCCCAGTAGTAGAAAGTGACACTGGCAAGTTATTTATAGTTTAGCTTGGTAAAGGCTTTTTTTTTTTTTTTTTTTTTTTTTTTGCACAGCACAGAATTGACAGGAAACGTAAAAACTCTGACATATACTATTAGTTTTTTATTATATACTTTATATTAATATGTGAATAAAATACTTTGGTGTTATGACACCATAATCTAAAGTTTTTGCAGTTAAATTTAATATGTAAATATTTCTTATTCATTTGTAGCTTCAGTATTATTCACTGAAAACAAAATAGAAGAAAGTTTAAAATAGCATCCAGTTTAGGGGTGAGGAGTGGAGATTGCATTTACTACCAGATTTATAAATGGATGGTAATGAATGAATACTGCTGGTGGAGGTGGTCTTTTGATTTGCATGCAGTTGCATTTTCTTTGATTATTAATAGCCTCACTCATTTGGGTCATGTTTGTATTTTTTACCCTGTATGTCAATAGCATCTATCATATTGTTAGGAGGATATTTGGATAAGATCCTGGAAATGTTATGATGCTCTTTTGGGATATGTTTATAAGAGAAAAACACTTTGATGTCATACATAGTGATGTGAAAAATGTAATTCTGCCAGTTGTCATATGGCTATAAATCAAGATCTAAAACTATTCTTTTTCTTTCTCTAAGATATTTATCCATATGAGTAGAAACTTCTGTATATCCTAGCTATAGCATTTTGAACAGAAATTTTAAAATTAGAAGTCATATTTTCTGCATAGAACAGTCATAACTATTAGACAATAAATGTTGACTATACAAGTATTTATTAACCAGAAGAAAATATAGATAAATATATAAGATGGTATTATGGTTCGATTGTGAGGTATCCCCCATTGTCTCATGTGTGAGACAATTCAAGAAAGTTCAGAGGAGAAATGATTGGGTTGTGAGAATCTTAAGCCAATCAGTAATTTAATTCTCCTGATAGGGATTAACTGAGTGGTAACTGAAGTGGTAGGGTGTGGCTGGAGGAGGTGGGAATTGGGGCTTGGCTTTGGGTATATATTTGTATCTGGCAAGTGAATTCTCTCTCTCTTTCTCTCTCTCTGCTTTTTGATGATGTGTGCTGCTTCCCTCTGCCATACTCTTCTGCCATGTTGTTTGTTCAGAGCTGGGATTCTATAGATAAAGATCTCTGGAACCATGAGCCCTCCAATAAACTCTTCCTCTTCTACAGTTGTGCTGGTCAGGTCATTTAGTCGAAGTAGAAGCAAAGCTAACTAAAACAGATGGGCATACATAAAAAGTACCATTCTTAGTAAAGCATTCCAATTTATATGTTGTAATCAGAGTTACCAATATAATGTACATTATATAACTCAATCTCTATACATACATGTGTATAAACGGCATAAATTAAGAAAAACCTTCTATTTTTAGGAATCTATCATTGAATGTCTTCATCCATCCATTCAAACATTGATTCATATGTTCATTCAATATATATTTATTGCACATAGATATATATCACTTTTATACTACTGAATTTCTGAATTAAGAATCTCTCACAATCTATTCATATCTGTGTCATTTTCAAAATCATGTAATACACATAAATTCTAATCTTTAATGAATTCTATGAGATAACTTATTGAATCTTGCTTGATGTATTTTTTCTCTGGTTAAAGTCTGGCAATTAGAGCTTTCTATGGGTGACAATGAGGGAAGAGTGGGAATCAACTGCAATAAAAAAATATGGATATTTTTCTGGGGAAGAAAAAAAACAAACATCAAGATGTATTATCCAGAGGGTTATATGGTAGTTTCTTACTAGCAAGATGTTACTAGTAAATAGTCATTTTACAATTTAACCTAGTATTAATATTTTCATAAAAAGTGTATACTTTAAAGTTACATATATTAGTTCTCAGAAGACAGTCTATGTATAATACATTATCTCTTCTATCTCTACTTAGAGATTTTTATTTGCAATTTGACACTTAGATCCTTTTAATGCCACAAGAATTTTTACTGACAAGTGATTCTGCCATCAAGGTCATTCATTGTAGGTCACTCCCCTATCCCCTATACACCCCGTCTTTTTTTTTTTTTTTTTTTTGCAGGTCTGCTATAGATCACTTATTTTGTGATTAATGCTTGTTGAAGAGTTTCTTCTGTCATTAGGCAGTAAATTCCAGTAAGTCTGTCTACTATTTCTATTCTGGAAATAGTAGACAGACTTATTGAGATGGCTGTGAAAATACCCATGAAAAATTCAGCTTTTAAACATTATCAAGGTGTCTCAAGTTTTCTGGGAGACAGGGCAAGAAAGGACTGAGAGAATCATGGAATTTAAAAGGTATGATTAATTGAAATTCTAGTCGGAGTCAGCAGGGCTTGGTGTCATTCATCACACTGATTTGATATGAGGGATGTGGGACTTCAAGGTTAGGCAAGGTGAGGTGGGGATTTCATGGGAGCAGTGCTTTTCTTTATTCTCTTCTGAATGGAGATTATCAACCCATTATAGTCAAAAGAAAAGAAAGAAAGGTCTTAAAGAGCCTACACTCTGTGATGCCAAATCCTGTCTTTGATTCATCTTTTAAATTCATTCTTTTTCTTATTTATGTAAAAGATTTTTTTTTTGAACTTTAAAATATGGCCACAAAAACAAGATTAGGCAAAACCCTTGTTTAATTACCTTAAAGTCATGGTACATTCATAACAGGGTAGATGTGAATATTAATTAATCAAACTGCCATGCCATTTGGCAAATTACCAGGAAAGTTAAATTGGTTGTTGAGTCAAGGCATAACTCACCTGTCTTCTGTTTGTATTTGAAAGGACCTGAGAAATAGACAGCTAATAGTTATGGCTCAAAACCGTACTTTGGAAATATGTGACTTCATATGTACTACAGAAGCCTGTATCATGTTTCATGTGTGAATTTAACCCCTAACACAGTCATAGGCATTTCTAAAAAGTTGCTAATCTCCTCTGTATGGATCTGACTATAAAATTTAGGGTTAGGTGGGATAGAGATTATGTGTTTCCCTACATACAGCTGCTTTTCACCAAGAGTAAAGAGAGATGAAGTGTTAGGATGGTCCCCTTCTTCCAAGGTCACTGATCAAGTGAGTGATTATCCCTCCCTGCAAAAGAATGAGTAAAGGGTAGGGATAAAGCCAAGAATTATTACTCCAGGAAAGTCCCTCAGCATGAACTTCTTGGGGTTGAAAAATGCATGTGTCCCTTTATTTGTTTTTAGTCTTGGAGATCTGGAATGAGGCCAAAACTATTAACAATTAAATAGTATGTTTTTTTTATGTTTGTTAACCAGAATCCCAAGAAAGTTTATTGATTTCTCTTGCAAGAGATTGAATTTATTTTTTGGCATTAATATTGAAGAAACTACAAAAAGTAGAATTTTTTCATTAAGTTTTAAACTTTTATTAACACATTAATTTTATATATTAATGGATTTCAGTGTGGTATTTCTACACATTTATGCAGTGTGCTCTGGTCAAATCTACCCACTCCCATTCTTCCCAATCTCAAGTAATCACTATGGTACTTTCAGGTCAACTTTTGTTTTTAGCTTGTACTTATTAGAACATGTTGTTCTTGTCTTTCTGTGTCCAGCTTATTTTACTAAACACAATGACCTCCAGTTCCATATATTTTGCTGCAAATTACAGTATTTTATTCTTCTTTATGGATGAATAATACTCCATTGTGTATATATACCATATTTTAAAATCCATTTTGTAGCTTAGATATTGTGAATAGTGCCACAATAAACATGGGTATGCAGGTATCTCTTTTGTATGCAGAGTTAATTTCCTTTGACTGTGTATCTAGATATTAGATAACTAGTTCATATGGTAGATCCACTTATAGATTTTTGAGGAACCTTAATGTGGTTCCCCATAATGACTCCACTAATTGACATTTCTACCAACAGTGAATAAGTTCCTTTCTGCTGGGCACAGTGGCACATGCCTATAATCCCAGTGGCTCCGGAGGCTGAGGCAGGGGTTGAAAGCCAGCCTCAGTGAAAGCGAGGCACTAAGCAACTCAGTGAGACCCTGTCTCTAAATAAAACACTTTAGTGTTTGAGTGCTGCTGAATTCAATCTCTGGTAATTCCCATGCTGAAAAAAAGAGTTCCTTTCTATATTCTCAGCAACATTTATTATTTTTTGCTTCTTGATAATAGTATTTCTAACTGGAGTGAGATCATGTCTTCTTGTGGTTTTTATTTGTATTTCCCTGATAGCTAATGATATTGAGCATTTTGTTCATATATTTGTTGACCATCTCATTTCTTTGAGAAACGTCTATTCTGGTTATTTGTCCATTTTTTAATCACATTACTTGCTTTTGATTGTTAAGTACTTTGAGTTCTTTCTATATTCTGGATATTAACCGTCGAATGAATAGTTAACCAATATTTTCTCCAGTTGTGTGTTACAGTTTGGGTATGAGGCATTACCCACAAAGCTCATGTGGAAATGCAGGAATGGTGAAATGATTAGATTATGAGAGTTGTATGTAACCAGATCAGTAGATTAAGCCACTTCATGGATTAAAAACGTGAATGAATTATAAGGTGGTGACTGTGGGCAGGTGGGGCTTGGCTGGAGGAAGTGGGTCACTGGGGACTTGCACTTGGGGATTATATTTTGTCCTTGATTTCTCTCTTTCTCTTGCTGCTTCCTGGCCACCAAGAGTTGAGCAGTTTTCCTCCATCCTCTACCATGATATTCTGCCTCGCTTTAGACCCAGAGCAATAGAACTGGCCAGCCATGAACTGAGACCTCTTATACTGTGAGCCCCAAATAAACTCTTCCTTCTCTAAGTTGTTTTTGTCAGGTATTTTGATCACAGTGATATGCAGAATTGACTAACACATGTAGGTTGTCTCCTCTCTGTCTTGATTGTTTCCATTGCTGGAAAGAAGCTTTTTAGTTTGATGTTTATCACATTTGTTTAGTTTTGCTTTGCTGTGGAATTTTTATAAGTGCATTCTTTCTGTTTGCATTATTTTTATAAGTGAATCCAATACTTGCTTTACAAATTCTTAGTTGTATGGAGGGGAAAGTATACCTAAACCAACCAACAAACATTTTAAGAGCATCTTTAATTCAAATATTTATTATGGTGTTTGAACAATGGCATATGCTATGGCTTGGATGTAGTTTGAACCCCCAGGGTTCATGTGTCACGAGTTTGGTCCCCACTGTGGTGATGTTGAGAAGTGGTAGAACCCTTGAGAGTTGAGGCCTGGTAAGAAGTAATTGCGTCATTGGAGGAATAACCCTCAGGAGGGGTTAATGCTTGTCTTGCATAGTTCATTTTTCTAGAGATTAATGTGTTGTAAATAGTGAGCTTGATCCCTAGATAGATCTTTGGCTTCCTGTCTTATTATCTGAATTCTCTCATTTCTGTTGCCAGGAATGTGAGGCTGTTTGCCAGGAGGCCCTCAACAGAGCTGAGCCAATGCAGATGCCAGGTCCTTGAGCCTCAAAAATTTTGAGCTAAATAAAATTTCTTTCTTCTTTATAAATTACCCTGTCTCAGGTATTTTCTTATAGAAACAAAAACAGATGAATAATAATAATAATAATAAAAGTTACCAATTATAGCAGTAAGCAGATTCAGTGAAGATTTTTCTAGCAATGTTTTATTAGGCAAACTGAAGATAATATGTAAAAGTATTAAAAATTTATTTCTTTCAAAGTATTCTAAAATTCAGATTTAAATAAATAATGTGTGCATACCAATGAGTCTCAATCAATATTTTCTTTTTTTTTTAACAACCAGAAATATATGTTCTTTATTTGGATCTTGATGGAACCAGAAAAACTGTTAAAAATTGTAAGAAGCCGGGTGCACTGGTGCATGCCTATGATCCCAGTGGCTCAGGAGGCTGAGGCAGGAGGAACATGAGTTCCAAGCCAGCCTCAGCAAAAGTAAGATACTAAGCAAATCAGTGAGACCCTGTCTCTAAATAAAACACAAAATAGGGCTGGGGATGTGGCTCAGTTGTTGAGCGCCCCTAGTTCAATCCCCAGTACCAAAAATAAATAAAATTATAATATAATCGGGGGTTTTAACTAACTTCAGTCAATACTTTCTTAAGGAAAATTCCTTTGTGTTTTTATATGAACAACACAACATTATGATTGCCTCTTGGAATATTAACAAGGTTTATACATGTCTTTCTTTATCGGGGGTGACTTGTACCCATCACTCAAGACTGACATATTCTTTCTTTTTAAAACTATTACATATTGAAGAAGTGGTGCAGGTAAACTTTTCAAAATTTCAAAATTTTCAGAGGTTCCAAAGTGATACATTTTATTTTCTTCTCTGTAATGTAGGTTCCAGATGCAGGATTTCTTTTCACTCTGTTTAAACATTTTCTTTTTCTTTTTTATTTTTTAAATGTGTTCCAGTTAGTTATACATGACAATAAAATGCATTTTGACACATTGTTCATAAATGGAGCACGACTTCTCCTTTCTCTGGCTGATCATGGTGCACAGTCACATTGAAAGTGTAATCATACATGTATGTAGAGTAATAATATCCATCTCATTCCCATCCCCACACTGCCCCCCTCACCCCTCACTCCCCTCTGCACAGTCCAAAGTCCTTTCATTCTGCCCCCAACCATTGTGGATCAGCATCTGCTTATCAGAGAAAATATTTGGCCTTCGTTTTTTGGGGGGTTTGGTTTGTTTTGCTTAGCATGATATTCACCAGCTCCATCCATTTATCTGCAAATACCATAATTTCATTCTTCTTTAAGACTGAGTAATATTCCATTGTGTGTATATATACCACATTTTTTTTATCCATTAATCTGTTGAAGGGTCCCTAGTTCGGTTCCATAGCCTAGCTATAGTGAATTGAGCTGTTATAAACATTAATGTGGCTGTGTCACAGTAGTATGCTGATTTTAAGTCCTTTGAGTATGGATCAAAGGACTTAGTATGCTAGATCAAATGGTGGTTCCATTCCAAGCTTTCTGGCAAATTTCTGTACTGCTTTCCATAAGGGTTGCACCAATTTGCAGTTCTACCAGCAATGTATGAGTGTAACTTTTTCCCCAAATCCTCACCAACACTTATTTTTGTTTGTATTCTTGATAATTGCCATTCTGACTAGAGTGAGAGGGAATCTTAGAGTAGTTTTGATTTGTATCTAATCACTAGAGATGATGAACATTTTTTTTCATATGTTTGTAACAAAAGTGGCATATCACTGGCACCAAAATAGACATGAAGGCCAATGTACAGAATAGAAGACAGAAACAAATCCACACAAATATGGTTATCTCATATTGGACAAAGGTGTCAAAAAATATACATTGGAGGAAAGATAGCCTATTCAACAGATGGTGCTAGGGAAACTAGAAATCTGTATATAGCAAAACAAAATTAAACCTCTTTCTCTCACCCTGCACAAAAATCAACTGAAAGTGAATTAAAGATTTAGACACTAGAACAAAGACCTTTAACCTAATACAAGAAAAAATAAACTAAATCTCCACCATGTCGATTCTTCATGGATATATAGAAATGCATTTGATTTATGGGTATTGGTTTTATATCCAGCTACTTTGCTGAATTCATAGATTAGTTCTCAAAGTTTTCTGGTGAAGTTTTTTTGGATCTTCTTAATATAGAATTACGTCATCAGCAAATAGTGATAGTTTGAGTTCTTTTCCTATTTGTACCAATTTTATTTCTTTCATCTGTCTAATTGCTCTGGCTAGAATTTCAAGGACTATGTAGAAAAGAAGTGGCAAAAGAGAGCATCTCTTCCTTGTTCCAGTTTTTAGGGGAAATGCTTTCAATTTTTATCCATTTAAAATGATTGGCCTTGGGATTAGCATATATAGCTTTCACAATGTTGAGGTATGTTCCTACTATTCCTAGTTTTTCTAGTGTTTTGAACCTGAAGACGTGCTATATTTTGTCAAGTGCTTTTTCTGCTTCTATTGAGATGATCGTATGATTCTTGTCTTTAAGTCTATTGATGTGATGAATTACGTATATAAATTTCTGTATGTTGAACCTACCTTGCATCCCTGGGATGAATCCCACTTGATAATGGTGCACTATCTTTTAAATATGTTTTTGTATGTGATTTGCCAGATTTATTGAGTGTCTTTGAAGCTATGTTCAGCTGGAATATTGGTCTGAAGTTTTCTTTCCTTGATGTTTCTTTGTCTGAATTTGGTATCAGGATGATACTAGCCTCATAAGTGAGTTTGGATGGGTCCCCCTCTTTTGCTGTTTCATGAAATAATTTGAGGAGTACTAGTGTTAATTCTTCTTTGGAGGTCTTGAAAAACTCAGCTGAGAATCTGTTTGGTCCTGGTCTTTTCTATGTTTGAAATTGGTCTGTTTAAATTGTGTATATCCTCTTGATTTGGTTTGGGTAGTTCATATGTCTCTAGAGATTTGTCAATGTCTTTGAGGTTTTCTATTTTATTGGAGTATATATTTTCAAAATAGACTCTAATTATCTTCTGTATTTCCATAGTGTCCATTGTGATATTTCCTTAATCAAAAATTTTAGTAATTTCTGTTTTCTCTCTCTTTCTCTTCATTAGTGCAGCTAAGGGTTTATCAATTTTATTTATTTATTTCAAAGAGCCAGCTTTTTGCTTTGTCGATTTTTTCAACTGTTTCAATTTCACTGATTTCAGCTCTGATTTTAATTATTTCCTGTTTTCTGCTTTGAGAGTTGATTTGTTCTTTTTTCTAGGGCTCTGAGATGTGATGTTAGGTCATTTATTTGTTGACTTTTTATTCTTTTAATGAATGAGCTCAATGCAATGAACTTTCCCCTTGGTATTGCCTTCATAGTGTCCCAGAGATGTTTATTAGTGTTCTCATTTACCTCTAAGTATTTTCTTATTTCCTCTCTGATTTATACTGCTATCCATTTTTCATTCATTAGCATTTTGTCTCTAGGTGTTTTTTTTAATTTATTGTTGATTTCTAGATTCATTTGTTATGATTTGATAGAATGCAGGGTAGTATTTCTATTTTTTTTGTGTGTGTTTGCTAAGTGCTGCTTTGTGGCATAACATACGGTCTAATTTAGAGAAGAAACCATGTGCTGCTGAGAAGAAAGCGTATTCGCTTGATGGATGGAATACTCTATGTATGTCCGTTAAGTCTAAATTATTGATTGTATTATTTAGTTCTGTAATTTCTTCGTTTAGCTTTTGTTTGAAAGATCTATATAGTGGTGAGAAAGGTGTGTTAAATCAGGCAGAATTATTGTGCTGTGGTCTATTTGATTCTTGAAGTTGAGAAGGGTTTGTTTGATGTACATAGATGCTCTATTGTTTGGGGCATATATATGTTCAATTGTTGTTCTTATTGATGTATGGTTCCCTTAAGCAGTATGAAATGTCCTTTTTTATCTCTAACTTTGGTATGATGAAGTCCACTTTATCTGATATCAGGATGAAAACACCCATTTGTTTATGAAGTCCATGTGACTGGTACATTTTTTCTCATTGTTTCACCTTCAGTCTGTGGATGTCTTTTCCTAGGAGGTGAGTCTCTCTCTCTCTCTCTCTCTTTTTAAAGAAAGAGTGAGAGAGAGAGAATGAGAGAGAATTTTTTAATATTTATTTATTTTTTTTTAGTTCTCGGCGGACACAACATCTTTGTTTGTACGTGGTGCTGAGGATCGAACCCGGGCCGCACACATGCCAGGTGAGCGCGCTACCACTTGAGCCACATCCCCAGCCCGAGGTGAGTCTCTTGAAGACAGCATATTGTTGATTCTTTTTTGAAAAAATCCAATCTGCCAGTCTATGTCTTTTGATTGATGAGTTTAGGCCATTAACATTCAGGGTAGTCATTGTGGTATGATTTGTATATCCCGTCATTTTGGTTTACTTTTGATTTTTAACTTGATTTTATTTCTCCTTGTATTGATTTTTCCTTTAGTGTATTTCCTCCCTTTTCTGGTTTTCATTTCCTTATTGTGGAATCTTTTGCTGAGAATGTTTTGTAGTTCAGGCTTTCTAATTTGAATTTTTTTTTTTAACTTTTGTTTATCATGGAAGGTTTTTATTTAATCTTCAAATCTGAAGCTTAGTTTTGCTGGATAAAAAAATTCTCGGTTGGCATCCATTTTCTTTCAGAGCTCAATATATATTGTTCCGGGACCTTCTGGCATTGAAGGTTTGGGTTGAAGAATCAGCTGAAATCCCAATTGGCTTCTTCTTATATGTAAATTGATTTTTTTTCTCTCACCATCTTAAAATTCTATCCTTATTCTGTATGTTAGTCATTCCGTTATAGTATGCCTTGGTGTTGGTCTGTTGTAATTTTGTATATTTGGGGTCCTGTAAACCTCTTATAGTTGATTTTCCATTTCATTCTTTAGATTTGGGAACTTTTATGATATTATATGACTGAAAACATTGTGCATTCCTTTGGTTTGTATCTCCATGTCTTTGTCTATTCCAATGAATTATTTCAAGTTCATTGATTTCAGCTCTGATTTTAATTATTTCCAGTCTTTTACTGCTTTTGGTATTGATTTGTTTTTTATTTTTCTAGGGCTTTGAGATGTAACCTTAGGTCATTTATTTTTTGACTTTTTATTCTTTTAATAAATAAGAATAGATGGTACTAGGGTGAAGGTTTTCTGTCGGATGACAATTGGTGCCATTTAAATCCACTTCAAAAAGGACTCACTTTCCCAGATGAAAAGTGTGGATAGCTGACTTCCTCTAGTTGTTAGTTTACTTTATCTCAATTTTTAAGGTGAAGTCAAACTCTTCTTGGAGTGGCCTTGGACGGTCATTGAACAAGATGGCATTACAAAGCGTTGGACATTTTCTCCAAATGTGGGGCTCCTCTACTAGGAGCATTGCCTTAGAATCCCTTGTTGACCTGGCAGAGACTGCCAGGTTGGTCACTGACAGTAACCTCTGCAGAATTCTGCTTCCTTTTCCTTTTACAGTCTTTTCCCCCAGTAACCTTTTAGGACACATAACTCTATCTCAGTGTCCATTTCATGGAGAACTCAATCTGCAACAGATGGGAAAAGGGAGATGTATTAAGAAGCTCATTTAGGCAAGGGATGCTGATGCTTTTGACTATATTAGTGATAGGGAGCTCTTGGGAAATATATTGCAGATGTACTCTAACAGGGAACTCAACAGTAATTGTTAAGTGGTCAAATGTGAAATGATTTGGATTCAAAGGTTGACTTCACATTTTGCCTTCAACAATTGAAAGAAAAGGCAAAAAATGGAAAAAGAGAAGAATGTGAGAACCTGAGGTGGGGAATTGAGTTCAATTGTAGCATGTCCATTTCACTATGTTAAATTGGTATTACTAGTTTAAATTTTGGGCTAATGTTCATTGACAGACTTTTGGAAGTTACCACCCTATTGTAGTACTTAAGCCAGAGATGTGGAAACCTTGCCTAGGAAAAAGGAATAGGCATAGGAGAGAAATATTGTACTTCCTGGCACTATAAAGTTTAGAGGAGAAGCCAGTTAAGAAGTCTTCAAAAGCTAGGTGTGGTGGTGCACACCTGTAATCCCAGTGGCTCAGGAGGCTAAGACAGGAGAATGACAAGTTCAAAGCCAGCCTCAGCAATTTAGCGAGGCCCTAAGCAACTCAGCAAAACCTTGTCTCTAAATAAAATATTTCTAAAAAATGGCTGGGGATGTGGCTTAGTGGTAAAGTGCCCCTGGGTTCAATTGTTGGTACCAAAAAGAAAAAAAAAAGTCTAAAAAGACATAAACACTGGGCTGGTGAAAGAGGCAGGAGAGCTTGTCCTAGAGGCTAACTGAAAACAGGTTTTCCCCGAAGGAAGGAAAGATCACCTGATTCAAATGTTGAAAGGGACTGAACAGTGAAGACAGAAGTTACTGCTAGATTTGCGAACAGGGAAGACTTGGTGATTTTGATAAGAATGGCTCTAGTAAAGTGATGAAGATAGAAGATCATAGGAGTTCAAGAGCAAATGCTAGACAGCCAAGTGAGCAAATGTAAACATGCAGCTCCACTCCTTAGACGAACCACGAACAGCTGGATGCAGGTGTGTGGCCAAAGTCCTGAGTTATTTAGGTGATTCCTGTCATTTTAATAAACACATATATCCATTACAATGCTCAGACATTTTTAATGTGCCCTACAAAATAGCCAAGTTACTTTAGGAGGGCAAGGACTACTTTAGGAGGGCAGCACTACTGTTGCTTTAGTTGGGAATCTGAGAACAGAGTATATTGTCTAAAGTCACACAGGCAGTCTAGTGTGAAAGTGGTAATTGAACTCAGGTCATAAGAATTAATAGTCTTTTCCAGAATCAATCATCCTAAATCTAAACTCATGCAGGATGTTTCTATATCAGAGCTCAATACTGATGTGAATAAGGAGTGCAAGGATAACTTGATAATAAAAGAGGGTGAGAGAACTGTAGGAACAATTCCTTGTGTGTATGAGAGAGGATACAAAGACAGTGCCTAAATGGAGGTTTTGGATAGTACAGAGTGGTGGGCAGAACCCATCCACCATGATAGACAAGAAGATTAAATGTGTGAGTGCAGCTGCAGGTAAGTTTTTAGCTTTGGTGCTGAGAGCGTGAGGAAGTTCTATTCTGATTGTTCTTATTCTCCAGTGAAACATGCAGAGAAAGGAGAAGGTGTGAAATGTTTTTTTTTTTTTTCTGTTTATGGGAGAATAAAATGACTAGGAAAATATGAAAGGATTGCCTTGGAGTGGCAACAGCCTACTTGATATTTCTGGTCATAAAAGCAAAGTGAGTAAATCAGCACATTTCTCATAAATGTTTTCCTATAGTCAGTGCAGCTGCATATATGTATCAATAAAGTAGGTGAAGAATTGTAGTTACAGTGTTGGCAAATAATCAATGGAAATGAAAGTACTGGAAGGAGTCCACTGAATTTGAAGGCACACTAGCATGAAGTCTGGTAAAGAGTGGATAACTCTATTTGAAAGTCAAAAGTGACTTCTAGGGTCACTAGAAACTGTTTAATTTATGAGAAATGTGGCTATTCAATCTCAATGGACAGATCTTCTACTGGAGTTGATTATTGTAGACTTTAAATTTGGTTGTCATGGAAATGCTTCCCTGTGTATTCAAAATATAAAGCAATTTTGCTCCATGAGTATTTTGGTACTCAGTTTTGCTGGCAGTGAAACTGGCAAAGCTATCATTTGTCTGCTTTGGAGTTTAAGATTTGAAAAGTAACTACAATTATAATGGTTATATGCAATGTTGCTACGTACTTACTGTATGCAAGCACCGTACTAAGGACTTAAAATTATTAATTTATTTACTCTGATCAACAGTACTAATTGTGTTATTACTATGCCAGTTTTGCAGATGAGGAAACCAAGAACAAGAAAGCCACAGGACAGCTCATGGTTAGTTCTGTGTTAGCCAGGGAAAGGTAGTAAAGTTACCCATGAACTTCTTAACTCACATAGTAGGAAAGTCCAGGTATTGTCCAGCACAGGCTCTTCAAAGAGTTCATAAATCCCTTATCTTTGCTTCCCTCTTTATTGGCCTTGTTCTCTGCTCCAATACTCCCAAACCTTTCCCAGGATGGCTTCTGGTAGCTTCAGGCTCAGCTCTTTTAACTTGTTGGTTCTGGTGGAAAAATACCCATCCTAATAGACCCTCACTGGGTCTTAGGGTGACCTGGGATAAATGGTAATCCTGAACTGATTATTGGAACTAGTGGGATAAAATTGCCTGATCTGGGTCAAGGAAGGATTGGTATTAGTTCACCTGAACTTTATGGACTAAGCATTGAGGAGAGACTGTTTCTCAGAGAAAAATTTAGAGGCTCTTACTAGTGACCAGTGACCAGGCTCTTTAGATCTTTCCTTTGCAACACTTAAAAATCACAATTATATACTTAAATGATTTTTTTTCTGGTTAAAATTTGTCACACAATTTTGTTTAATGAAAAAAAATGACTTTAATTTGTGTGTGATTTTTCTGGTGTTTAAGAGAATAAGCTAAAGTATGAAAAGAGGGATTGGATACAAGACAGATCAAGTTAAAAAGTCATTGCTTTTACTGACTACCTTTATTGAATATCTCTTAAGGTCATTTGTAGGTTCTAATATCATCTAAACCAGCATAATAAAAGAGCATCAAGGGTTTGTCAACACTTGGAGAATCAGCAGTGTTTCTATTCTCCATGTAGATGATTGATGCTAGCTGAGCAAAATTATTATAGATTTTATTTGTTCTTCCTAACACTCTTCAGTCCATTCCTAAAAATGTGCCAATTTGCAAGTGTTTCTCAGTGTATATCACTGAATTGTGCTTCATTCTTGTTTTATTCAACTGCAATTTGCACTTATACAATGACACTATTGGAGGAAGAATTTTCAGTGGTGTTTGGGATGAAGAATAACTATAGTTTCACGCATGGAGAGACTGGTCTAAAATGTTAAGTTGTTATTTCCAAGATTAATGTGGGACAAGATGGAAATAAGTACTCAGTTTTTTTTTAATATTTATTTTTTAGTTTTCGGCAGACACAACATCTTTATTTGTATGTGGTGCTGAGGATCGAACCCGGGCCGCACACATGCCAGGTGAGCGCGCTACCACTTGAGCCACATCCCCAGCCCATCAGTTTTGACTTATTTTCTCATTCTTCCCTATTTTTCTTTTTCTCTCAATGATTAATTTTTTTTTTCTATAGGGTAACTTTGAAATTATATTTAGCAATATTAATAATAAAGATGCCATCAGAGATCTAACCTTGGGTACAAAATACCTAGGTCTATTTGACTCTAGGTAAGGCCTTTAATTGCAATATATATCTGAGAAACACTGTAATGAGCAAATTGTTAATATCTCTTTATGTAGTTGTCATACAAATTTGTTTCGAAATTATTTTATGTGTATTTTCACATGCACAAATGCAGATTTAGTATGATGAGTTCTCATTTACATATCACCCAGCTTCAAAAATTATCAAATCATGACCATTTCTTTTTGCAATGTCAGGATCAAATTTGCACTTTATAAAAGTAGCACTTTTCTATTGATAACTAACACTGATAGGAATGATTCAAAATATAATGAAATTGGTGTGAGAAACATTTTAGGCAGCAATGGTTCTAATCCAGATGAGAGATTAGGGGGAGATATATATAGAGAGATAAATAGATATAGATAAATTTTGTATACCTATAAAAGATTCAGGATCTAAAGAACCTGGTCACTGGTTAAATGAGCTATGCTATAAAACATTCTGACAACAGAGTGTTTGAGGTTATTTACTCTTTTTTCATTCTGTTTAAATATCACCAGTATGCTATTCAACTATCTTTATAACTTTATGGAACTTTTCTTTGCAACACTTAAGAATAATAATTATATACTTAAATGATTTTTCTGGTTAAAATTTGTGATATGATTAAAATTAATCACACAATTTTTTAATGAAAAAAATGACTTTAATTTGTGTTTTATTTTTTATTTTTTGGTCTTTAAGAGAGTAAACTAAACACATAGGGAGGTACTTGACAGAAATAGAGGCTTAATAAATATGTTTCTGGAAATAAGTAGTCCCTCGGTATCCTCAGGTGTTGGTCCCAGGACCATGCAACACCAAAATCTGTTACTGCTCAAGTCTCTTGACTTGGTATGTAGTATTTGCATGCAACCTATGCACATCCTTCAGTGTATTTTAAAGAGCCTCTAGATTTTTGTAATACCTCATAAAATGTAATTGCTATGTAATTAGTTGTATTATTTAGGGAATGACAAAAAACTGTACAGACAGTTTTTTCCCCAAATATTTTCTATTGGTGGTTGTTTGAATCTGCCCATTTAGAACCTGTGGATAGAGAGGGCCAACTGCACATTACTGATAAAATATTTAAAAAATCACTAGTTAATTGAACTTAAAAAAATTCATCTTCTTCTAGAAATTGAGTATGTTTTAAATAAGACTTCAACAGAATAAGACTGTGAAAGTACAATTTAAAGAGGGAAAAACCAAACTATAAAAAGAGAATTAAGCAAGTAGATAATTAATGCCTTGATTGGTTTAGGTATGCTCCTTCTGAAAGTTAGGGTTTGGGCTGATTCTATTACATTTGAAGTGAGTAATAAAAAAACAGTCATATACCAGTCTTAGTGACTCAGGAGCCTGACTTACAACAGTGCTTGGTTTAACATTTAGCTATCACACACACACACACACAAAAACATGACTTCAATTTCAAATTTTTATTGGCATCCATACTGTCATTTTAAATACAACAAACCATGAAAAGTGACTCTCCTCCTGCCCTAGCCTTAGTACTTACAACATCAGAGAGGAAGAGATATCCTGTACTTTGGTAGTCAAAATACAATATCTACATGAATTAAGCTCTTACACAATGATATTATCAGAGCTGATACTTGAAAAAACACACTGAGATAAATAAAGTGCAACCATATCTTTTTGCCTTGGACATTTCTTGATTCCTAATGTAAGAAAAACTCTCCCTACCCACCCTCACCACTAATGTTAATAGAGTGTATCTTCCAGTAACATGTTTGGTCTTCTCACTGCCACAAAGGAGTGCAATTCTGTTTATATAAAAATCTGATTAGTATTCTTTAGAGAATTTTTATTTCATTGGTTCTACTCTGACAGCAGACGGAGCCTTAAAATGAGACTATGCTTATTTTTCAAGAGCATAATCTATTCTGGAAGTATTTTCTTTTTAATGAAGTCAGCCATCAGAGTTGGGAAGAATCTCTTACTTGTCTAAGGACTAACATGCATGGATAATTGATCTCCTGATTTGAAATATATAATCTACTTTGGAAATAATGTTTTACTCCTAGGCTGTGGGCAAAGATTTATTTTAAAATTTAAAATATCATCTGGGATTGTCTCCATTTTAATTTAATTGTGTTAGGATTTTATGGGCTTTTGGCATCTAACAAAAAGGGAACTTGGGATCTTTCAGATTAGCAGTTCCATCCAATGAAGAATTCCTTTCCAATTTTAAGAAATTAGCAAAACTTGAAGATTTCCTGTATCCTTAAGACATTTAAAAAGTCAACATGGCCTTGTAGAATTATGATTCCTCACTTACATTCATAAACTTTATTAAAAATAGCCAGAATATGACAGTCTTTCCTTTTCGTTAAACACATTAACCTAATAAGGAAATTGGAGCTCTAGGAGAGATGAAGTATTTATTTATTAATTTCTTCATTATATAATTCAATAAATATTTACTATGAAAAATAAATTTTATCCTGTGTTAAAATGTTAAAACTTGAAATATGAATAAGATGCATCCATGCTTTTTATCATACATTTACCATAATTAAGTCTAAAATATGATCAAGTGTCATAGCAACAGGGATTTGAGTTTGTGCTTAAAATAGAATTCCCCCAAACTAAAAGCCAACTTTTACCAAGCACTGTGCTTATGAAATTTCTACAATAGTTTGATAGAAGTGGTAAGCTCAATGAGCATATTGGACTCAAAAAGCACCTGTGACAGTTCCATATTCAGCTTCTGAACAGATGTCTTATTTCATTGCTGTATCTTAAAAATACTTTCAGAACCTAAAACAAAGACTGACACAATAAATATTTGTTCAGTGAATGAATGGAGCAGTAAATTATCAGTGCATTAGCAATACATCAGCCATAAATACTGACTGGGAAATTTTCATTAGTTTGCCCTTGTGTTTTGGATACATATTCTCTCTTGCCCAAAATTAAAAATACAAGTTGATAAGAAAAACACAATTAAATTAATAAATATAGCTTCCTACTTTGTTTTAAAATTGAGAACATTGAGAACGTAGTGTGAGGAATAAACACCATCTATGACATTAATCAATTGAATTTTAATGGTTGTGTCTTTTCCATTTTTATATATAAACACTTTTTAAATTTTATAGTTATGTAGAGATCCCACAAAATATTTATAAATAACTGTGGCTGTCAAATGTAGTTCTCCTTGAATGAATGAGAAAACTAACATGTCTAGACTTAGATTTGAAGGCCACTGCAGACGGTAAAGGGCAAAGAGTGACATTTGTTGTGAGTGCATGAATGGACTGGCATAGCCTTTAGAAATGTGAATGAGGATAAAAAAAAAAAACCCTCTGTGAGCCATATTATTGTTTACATGGTCTACTTCTGTTTCCTGAAAAACACTGGAAAATTCCTCTTCAGTTTTTAGTTTTCAGAAGTTAGTATAGAAAGAGATCAGTAGAAAATGTTTTTACTTATTGTTCTAGTATGATTAGAAATATTCAAGTTGCAAATGAAGATTGAAAGCATTTAAAAAACATAAGTCAAAATCAGAAATACTAAAAAAATATATATATAGTACCCTGAGTATTTTGAGCACTAAATATGAGTCTGCCACACTTGTAGGCAGTTGGATTCATCAGTATAGACAACAAAGAACCAGGCTTTATGAGCTGCTATTCTGTTTATTTGAAGATAGAGAGAAGAGAGGAAAGAATTGGGATCCGGAATTGTATCCACTTAGAGACTGATTGGCTTTTTTTTTTTTTTTTTTTAATTTTAATTACTTTTTATTGAAAACTGCACTGAACGCTAAATGTCCACCTTTTACAATAAACAAGTACAATAACGGTAACTCACACTAAAACAAAACATACTTCTGATAGCCATTTTTCCTTTTGGGACAGGTTAAAGTTTTTCTTTTGTCACAAAAAACAGGAATGTATCTATACAAAGGCTCAAAATAGGCCATCTTTTTAAACAAAAAGACAATGATTCACAAAAGACTATGAATAGAACATGCAACTAGTTGATACAAATCTAATAGGATTTGTTAAAATCAGTCACATCTAATAACACATCTGAAGTGTTCTTGTATAAAATATCATGTAAAGAAAAGAATTTATCAATGTCTAAAAAAGTGGGTTTGTTCCTAGACAATCTGACGAGTTACCATAAAAAGTGTTTCCTGAGACATAAGGAGATGCAACATTATTCTTGAACCCTTAGCAGTTCAAGACTTTCCACTCAATAAAATAGCAGAGGATCTGAAACTGAGAAAACATATTTGATTACAAACAGCTTGTGAAACTCAATTCTTTTTTCTTTTTTGCATCATCAGAGGGTACAACTGAACTTATAACCAACTTACCTGCTCCATATGCAGTTCAGCTGTGAGGGAGACACTTGTGTACAGGAGCCTGTACTGTCTTCAATCCTATGTGTGCAGGTGTCTAACACAGGCAAATAGTTTTTTCCCCATTTTGTAGCAATTTTGTCTTCCTATTAGCAAAAAGAGGTAACAAGCCCCTGTAGACCAAAGGGACTAGAGTCAGTCAATCAAAAAACCTCCGCAAAAGTCCATTAGAGGCGCCAGGGACACCAAGACTACAGGTCTGGGGCATCGGAGGTCGTGATCACTGGAGCGGGGATGGCCCGAGCAGGGTCTTGCTAGGTGCCTGGCTCCAGTGAGGCTCAGTCGTGGGTCCTGATTGGCTTTTGACATTGGCAGACATTGTGCCTTTACTTCTGTATCTAAGATGACTTAAATTTGGAATTTTTAGTTCAGATTACCATAAGCTTGTAGAAAAGTTGTAAGAATAGTACAGCAAGCTCTCATAAAATGTTTATTCATAAAACATTCTCATTGACTGTAGAGTAACTTTTTTTTTTTTTTTTCCTGGTGCTGGGTATTGAACCCAGGGCTTTGTGAATGTGAAGCAGGCACTCTACCAGCTGAGCTATATCCCCAGCCCCATTTATGGCTTTTATAGCAAAAGGACCCAATCCAGGATTACATGTTGCATGTTGCTATCACATCTCTTCAGTTGCCTTCCATCAAGAACTGTTCCTCAATCCTTCCCTGACCTTTGCAACCTGTAGGTATTTATTAGCTTGTAGAATTGGGGTTTTCTGATGTTTCCCTTATGATTGACCCTGCAGAGATTCTGGGCCCTTCCTCTTTATTCCATCAGGTGGGATATGAGGTTGTTTCATCCTGTGACTGATGACATTTGCTTGGACCACTTGAGTGAGATGTTATCCTCTGAATTCCTCCACTGTAAAGTGTTTCCTTTTTATATAATTGGTATGTATTTTGGGGAGATAATTCATTCAGCATTCGCCCACTAGTTTTAACTAGCTTTGTTAATGTTACTTGGATTATTATGACTGATAAATGATAATTTGCAAAATTCCATTTCTGTTTTCTACACATATTAGTTGTTATTTTACTGTTTGGAAAATCTTACTCTCTTTCTTTGATCCTTTTCTCTCTTTCTTTGCTTCTTTTCTTTCCTTCTCTTCCAGTGTAGACTTAGGGTTTCTATTTTATGCAGTTGGCTATGTTCTCTTACTATTATTAAGAATTTTGATACTAAGTTACCCTAGATTTGGCCAGTGGGGTCCCCCTTCAGTCTGGCTTTGGTATCTATCTGACATAGGACAATCATTCTTTGTGTATTCCCATAGGACAATCATTCTTTGTGTATTCCCTTAACTTCTGCCTAGTAAATTCTAGAATTTCTAAAACTAGCTCTGTAGTCCAGGGAGCCCTGGAAAGTCTTGGTGACACTGTCCTCAGACCCTCTCAGTGCATAGGGCTAGTGCTTCTGATCTCTCTCTTAATATATCTATTATCCCTCTAGGTTTTCTCCTTTTATTCATGGCTTATTTTTCTTTCAGTGAGAAAGCTGACCTCTGTTTTTAATTTATGTTTTTGTTTATTGGGATGGGCTGCTGTCTCACTAAAGGGCTACTTTGCCTTGCCCTCTGCCAGGTGTTTCTTCTTCCTGATAGGGACCATTTAATGGCTTTTGGGACTACAGTATTAAGAAGAGAAACAAAGAAGGAAGAAAAGGGGCAATTAATTTTAAATGAGGACAACAGAGGCTATGTAGATTTAAAAAAAAAAAAAAACTAGTGTAAGTGCATGTTTGATAATTTTTTCAGGGTAATACTATGACACGGAACTAATAATGCCATATATTATTAATAAAGTTAAAATGCAGAATACATTTATAGTTTCATATATGTACCTTCAATTACTCTGTTCTTTAAAACCTAACGTTCTTTCCTAATGGCAATAGTAATGTCTTTGGATTCCATATTTACAGTTTATACTGCTTTTCAGTCTTCAAAGAGGAAAGGAATGAATACGTGGATTTCTTGATCTCATTTGGGTAACTACTGACGAATATGCTGTCCAATTTTTTGAAAAAAAAAAAGAATGAGCACTTTTAATTTAAAAAACATGAGTAGATTAAAAATAAACTTGTTATGGAGAAAAGAATCTACCATCTCTCAATAGTTTGTGATCTTTGACAGAAGTTAAAGACAGAAATGTTCTGACATTCTTGTTTTGAAAGGTTGAGTTTAAAAATAAAAATGACTTGACAAACAGGAACCCTAGATTAGACATTGGCCTACGGCATCACAAGATCAAACAAACTAAAAACAAATAATCCAAAAATGGTAGGGTACCACAGGGTGAGAGGCAGACAATATTCTCCCAAGGGGAAAACAATGAGGAGGTGCTGCACGTACCTGAGTAGTCATTTACCATTGGATAACACCCTGGGGAGGGGACTGGCATATTTGAATATCCTAATTAACAAAAGAGCCACAACTTGAGAAACTTGCTTCTTTGATTTTTCTCAGCTCTCATTCGTTCATTCCTGTGATCTTCCTAACACCTGGAAACCTACCACTTCTGACTTACAGGAGCATTTCATTTCCTCAGTTTTTTCCATCACTATTTCTAAATCTTCAAAGTATGTTTCTTATTTTAAAAGAAGCTGGGTTTTAACTACATAATGAGTTTCTCCAGCTATTTTCCAGGATCTCTGCTCTTGATTTTCCCCTCTGTCATGATAAAGACGTATCACAGACCTATAACTACTCTTGCTGGTGGGTATCAAGTCTCCTGAGTGAGAAAACTTATTCAGCCATTAAGCTGTTTTCAGAGTACCTACTATGTGCCATGCACCCCTGAGACAGCATGGCCTCACAAAGTACACTTATGTTCATGGAAAAAGTTAAAAACTATTATGGTAACTGTATAGTGCCCCTGAATTCTTCTAGTAAGATAAGCAGTTTTTTTTTTTTTTTTTTTTTAGTAGAAAAGGGAGAATCATAGAATCAGTGGAAAGTCAAGAAAACCCAGCTCAGGAAATCAGCAGGAAACAAGGGTGGGGCTGTTCTGGATAAGGAATGGATTATACTGGCAGGACTGGTTAGGTAATGAGAGCCACGAGTACAGTTCCTGTCCTCAACACATATTTATAAATATGCAGGGTGACTGGGAATCCCAGGTCATTTGGGAAACTCGTGGTTTTAGCACTGAAAGTCCTGTGTCCCAGGAAACATTTTAGTTCTAGGCAAACTGAGATGGTTGGTCACCATTTTAGTAACATCTGACCGAATTATCCTTGGATAAGAACGAGATTTAAATGTCTCAATTAAAATATAGAAAAGTATATTCATGGTTACTATATAAAATGAAGATATGGGGCAGATTCTGGAAAAAAATAGCAGTTTAGCAGAATTTAAGTTAATGCTTTCAACTCGATCAGCTTCTACAGCTAGGCTTATTGATTCATAATTTTATGTAAGTTGTGGCCACAGTTAAATTTATATAAAATTCCTCCACATGCTTTCTGATCCATTTCAGACTTCCTATTAACCATGTAATCTTTCTGAACACTTCCAGTGTTCACTGGTGTCTTCTATCTACTAAAACATTTTTATTTGTTAACTTAAAATGCAGACATTTCACTGTCTTATTTGATGACCAGTGTTTATTCACAGGAACTTTCAGAATATTCCATTATATTATCTTATTTAATTCTCACAACTCTGATAGGTCCTCTCAGTATGTTGCCAATAAAGCCACTGAGTCAAACAGAACTTGCCCATGGTCACATGTCTAGTAAGTAGCAGAACTAAAATTGAATGCTCATTGACTCAACTCCAGAACATGGGCTTTAAAAACTTCATCTCATTGTCTCCCAGTGGTTACTAACAATTTTTTAAATTGGTATTATCTCTTAGAAAACAATATCCTTGAAGGAAGGAAATATCTCTGCAATAGGTGATATATTAAAGCTGCGGTTATCAAACCCAGGGATCTGTTTAAAGTATTGATGCCTATGCTTTCTTCTCAAAAATTCTTATTTAGCTGGTTTGATGTGTGTCCTGGCCATTTGATTAATTTTTTTTAAAAAAATAGCTAGGTGTTCCTGTGTACAGCCAGAGCTGAAAAACTGTTGGCATGGTATGTTGATTAATATCTTTCTATTCATGGGCCTGTGAACAATTGAGAATGAGGAGATGATTCGGGGGAAATTGGAGTAGATTTGAAGAATCAGACAAGGGTTTAGGAAAAACTTGTGAAACTTAATTTTGGTCTTCAAGGTAAGTCAAGACATGCGGACACATCAGGGCTTAGATAAGATAAATAGGCAAACACAAGTCTATCAAGTTCCTCATCCAGATAGATCAACTCATAAATTTATTTTAAAAATACTTCCTTGAAATCATTGCCTACAATGTTGGCAGCAGGATGGGCTCTTGGAGGGCTGATAGACCTGCCCTATATTTGGGTTAGGTGGTGTTTTCACAACTCTGTATATCTGTTTAAATTCATAGAACCTTCCACCAAAAAGTTGATTTTGTAGTATAATAATTAAATAATAAAAAAATTAAAAATATCAGTAAAATAAAATAAAATACTTCTTTAAAAAAAAGAGTAACTTGAACATTTTGAACTCAAATTAATGCATATATTTACGTATATGATTGTCTTAAATTTTAAATTTCATCAAATAATACCACTTGATCTCATCAAGATTTTTCTGAAGAATGGTGATATTTAAAAAAAAATTTCATATTAACACCAGAACTGCATTTATCTCATCTCTTCCCAGTTTTTTTGTCATCTACTATTAAAATAAAAAGGCACAAATTAAAAAATAAAAAATAAAAAGGCAGCAGTGAAACAAAACGGGCTCATTAGCAAATCACCATGTTACTCCCTTCAATCAAATATGTTTCTTAAATGAAACTGCGTTGTATCTGATAATAAGTGAGCACAGTGTGAAGTACTTCCTTTCCTTTGATTTCCAAATTCTGTTTTGAACTCTTCTCAGGTAGGAGAACAGAGACTACTGACACAGAACAAGGAGGGATTTCAAATCCAGACATCTGGGAACTGGGAGAGAAATCAAAATTCCAGGCAGGTACACAAGTGATATATAGGCACTAAAATATAATGCAAAATAAACAACCCAGAAGGGCAGTGACCGTAACTTGGAGATTTTTATAACTGGTACCCTCTGTCCTAGGGCAGGAACATTTTTGGAATCCTGTTGAAACAGGACCTGATTCTCAGTGTAGCTAGTTTGATTGTCAGGTTGAATACTTGAGTGTTGTGGGCTCAGAGGCAGAAAAAGGAAAGTGATTTTTGACAGCATAATGGATGAGCCCAAATCCTTTTTGATTGAATTATGTCACAGTTAAAGATCAGGCCATTATACTCTATTGAAACAATTAACCAACTTACACTAAATTATCTGCATGACTGTTGATGGATAACAGTTCTTAGCAGTTAAAAAAAATAAAGCACATTGAATTTTTGGAATGTTTTTCTTCTGGATTTGAAATGACTACATTGAAATCTGAGTTGAAAATACTTTCTAGCAAAGGACTATATATATCATTTTATAGGAAAAACATGAACTCAGTATAAAAGCAGATGTGGTACTTCAGAATAGCACCAACAGTGTAATATAGTTGTTAAATTGGCCCCAAACACCAGCACATATATATATATATATATTTTTTTTTTTAAAAAGGGCTGACAGGGAAAACATATCTCTTGGGAGTGTAAGCTAGACCATCTGTCAAATGGAGAATTGAAACCATATTTCCATTAGTGGTGGTCATTGATCACTTAGTGAAGATTTCTGTAGACAAATTGCATAGACTATGTTGTCTTCCACTATCTTATCTTACATGTACAGGCCTCAGACATTCTTCAAAGAAAGGCAATTTGGAGCTCAGAATTTGAGCAAGATTGTTAAAAATGTGATTCCAGGAAGGGAGCTCTATAGACATCAGTTGGAGAAAATGTCGGTGTATCAAATCGATAGAGACTGTAAGTTAGATCTGGGAACCACTAAATCAGCAATCATACTTTTTAAGGCCAAATCCAGAAGGAGTTCCAATTAAAAAAAAATTATTTATTTGGCAGTTAAGGAGAAAAGAAAAAAAAATACCTATAAATGAATTAGCTGGAAAATCAATGAAGAAAGATCTGCTTTCATTTAGACATTTCATACATGTTCCTCACTTGCCTATTACATATTACCAATTATCCTCACTGAGAGTGGAAACATGTAGGTTCTTTTGTGGGTGTTCAGTTTAAACGATTTATATGAATCCAAGTCTATATATAGAAAAGTAATCGGGGCCATGTGTATTGAATAATGTGTGATCTCAAGGCGAGGAGCAGGATGAGGCCAGAAGATGGAAAAAGAGGATTTCAGCCTCTGTCTGGGTCTACTGGCTGTGTGCCGTCTTTCACTGACTACCTCTCTGGTCTGGTGATAACAGGGTTTTAAATTGCACCTAAATGTTTT